>NW_026901139.1:0-106249 GCF_033783945.1 Neopsephotus bourkii | reverse complement strand
GGAGGACGCGGTCAGGGCCGAGCGGTCCCCGCTGCTCCGCCGGCCCAGCCCCGTAGCACACACTCCCCACCACACTCCCCAGCCGCCCCCCCAACACCTCGGCACTCGCCTTTTCTCACCGGAGCTGGGTTCCGGGACTCCGCCGGCGCTGGGGGCGCGCTCGGAGGCGGCACCCTGGGCACGCGCTGCCGGGCGTGCAATGCAGCGGCTGGAGGGGGCGGCCCTGGTCCCCGAGGTCCCCTGGGGCTCCCTCTCTCCCGTTCAGGTACACCCTGACCCGCACCCCGCTAGCGGGGCGGTCACCCCACACAGGCTGCCAGCTGCGCGCTCTGGAGAGTGCGGGGCAGTTCCTGCCCTAGGGGCAGCGGAATCGCTGTAAGCTCTGGCAAGGGCATTTCCCGGGAGGGTTTGGGGGCTTGGGCAGAACCCCCTGAGGTGGGTCCCTCCCCCTGGGGAGAAGCTGTCGCTTTAACGCCGAGCAGCTGGTTGCAAACGGGGTGGTGGCCGAGGCGGGCAAGCGCCGCTGGCCACCCTCAACCTGCGCCCATCCCACCCGCCTCGCCGTGCCCTGGCCCGCTCGGTCTCTGCTCTCAGTCCCAGGACTCTGGACAAATAAAAGCAGGGATGTTCCTCCGGGGCGGTCGCCCCCCGGTCCACCGGGCGGAGGAGTTGGCGAAGGCTCCCCGGTTCCTTGGCAGCAGCCCCCGGAGGAGAAGGTTAAACGGAGGCATCCCTCACGTGTGGAACTCCAAGGAAAGAGCAAGCCAGAGGAGAAGCAGCGGGATGAAGAAGGGCCCAGAGAAAGGCACTCCGGGCAAAGGGACGTCCCTGTCACCGGGGCTGCAGTCATACTACAGCATCCTTAGTGCTTTTGGGAGGGTCTTTATGGGTCTGGGGGAGGTACTTGGCTCAGTGCCGTTCCCTGGAGTTTTAGAAGCCATTTCAGTTCTGCCATAAGACACATCTTCCGAATTGTTGCCCCTGCAAGGCTGGGGCCAGGGACACCCGCCTGCTTACAGGGGGGCCCTCCCAGCACTCCCACTGGGAGCAGGGGATACTCACAGCCCTCCTTACAGGGTGGCTCCCCTCACCTCAGCGCTCCCAACAAGCCCCACGGAGCCTGAGGCTCCGACCTGCGCCCGAGCTACGGGCGGGCAGTCCTGGCTGCAGCACATCATCATCATCATCATCATCATCATCATCATCATCATCATCTTGTACTTCTGGGAGCCCAGTACAAAACCTCGACCCCAACCAGGGGGAGGTCACCCGAGCCAAAGGTGGGCCTGTGCCCTCTAAAGGGTGAGGGAGGGCTCGTTCATATGGGCTAAGGCAGCCTCCCAAGCCCTGCTTAAAGCGAGCTGGGGCTGCTCTAGGGGACATAGGGCTCCACAGATTATTGTGGCTGTGCGTGGAAGCCGGAGAGCTTCAACACGCCAAGGGGCAAATGCTGCGACACGCCCTGACAACAGGGGGTCACGCTGGCACATCACCAGCAGGACAGGCAGCCACGCAGGCAGAGACCCACGTCCTGACTACAGGCAGGTCGCATTGCCTGCACCACGACTAAGTGGCTTGGCGCCGTCCGTGGAAAGAAGGGGCGAGCTCAAACCGTCCCTCTGCTCGCGGACTCAGAGGGGACCCCCCTGTTACTGCACAGAGCCCGGCTCTCCTGGGAAGTTCAGGCTAAGTACGCTGCAGTTATTTTAACAAGGGCCTAAACAAGCTCATTCTCCTGCACACACACACACAGAGACAAAGACACACACTCAACCACAGACACAAACAGGGAAAAACAGAAGTTCCACAAAGAGAGCATGGGCTCCATGCAGCCAATGTCTGGGGAGTCACCCTACTCGCAAACAGGAGAGGGGAGCTCAGACTATGCCCCAGGATGCGTGGAAGCCAGAGAGCTTCAACACGCCAAGGGGAAAACGCAGTGACACACCCTGACAACAGGGGGTCACGCTGGGTAGGCCACCAGCAGGCAGAAGGCTGCTGGGGCAGAGGAGTGGGGCAGGGAAATGGCCCGCCCCTGCTTACAGGGTGGCCTGGGGGTCCAGAGAGCTCCATTTCCCCCTCGGGTGTGGGGACGGTGGCTCTCACCCTCCTTACAGGGTTGCCACGCTCTCTGGGCAGCCAAACTGTGGGGCATCGTGGCAAAAGGCCAAAGACTCCAGCCATGTTTACAGGGAGATCACCCAGTGCACCACCACTTAAAGGTGTTGGCACTGCTCTTGTGTTCAGCCCGCCGCCCCTCGTCTAGCTCACCCGTGGTGCTCACTGGCACCGTTCCACACAATGTTCTTCTTGTCCAGGAGCGGCTGCCAAGGAAGTGAGGGCTCACTCAAAAACCAGGTCCACCGCCCGGGGGAGTGAGGGACATCAACCTCAGAGGAAGCTCCCAGACAGTTTCATCCCAGCCTCCCACCTTCCCCAGTAGTGTCCTCCCTCCTAAACTGCCCCAGGTGCTGAGAGCAGAGAGAAAGAGACCGAGGGCAGGGCATGCCCAACCACATATCTCAGCCCCACGCCTCTGAAAGGCCAGGGCCAGAGACACCCATTTGATGTTTCTGGGGGTCCCTCCCAACACTTCCTGCCCAGCGCAGGGGCCACCCACAGCCCTTCTTACAGGGCGGTCTCCCCCTCAGCTCAGCACTCCCAACAAACCCCACAGAGCCCGGGTTACAGGCTGGCCATCCTGGCTGCAGCATAACGCCCCATATTCAGGAGCTCCACTTCCCCCCACCCCAGGCCGTGGAGATGGTGGCTCTCGCCCTGCTTACAAGGTTGCCCCTCTCCCCGGAAAGGCTACCCACTCATGGAGCAACATGGCAAAAGCAAAGACCCCAACCCTGGTTACAGGGAGGGCACCCCAAAGGTGCCAGTGACGCCCTTGTGTGACCCCAGCCCCAGTGATAGGGAGGTCCCTGTGCCCAGAGTGCCTCTTTCCTCCTCTTCAGCCTCTCCTGCTTCCCCCGCTCCGCTCCTCTTCGGCGTCCTGGGCTTCCCCCGCTCGCTCTTGCCTCGCTGCGCCTCACGACGGACGCCTCCTCTGTGTGCTCCGCAGGCCGGTGCGAAGGCAAGAGGGCACGGTCAGGGACTAAAGGGAGCGGGAGCTCCCCACAGCCCCGCCCGGCCCCCGTGGGAGCTGTCCCCAGGACCACCGGCCCCGCCGTCCTCCCGCACCTACTCCCGACCCCCCTTCCCTCTGCCCCCCCCCCCCCCCACCAAGTAACTGCTCACCCATCAGCTCCTCTCACGGGATGGGTGCTCCGGGGCTCCCTGCAGGGACGAGGGCGAAGGACGCTCTGCTGCTCCGGGCCGCTCCAGGCGGAGACTGGATCCTCCGTGGTCCTGCTGCACCCCCTGCGGCGATGCCTGCCCGCGCCTCCCGGGAAGGCGCAGAGCCCAGCCCGGCCAGCGGCGCTCGCAGGCCCCCGACGGCGGTGACCGACCCCCGCCAGCCCGCCCCGCGGCGGACACGGACCCTTCCCTGACGGCACCGCCTCCCACCCGGCCTGAGGCAATTACGGACCCTTCCCCACCAAGGCGACGGCACCGACCCCTTCCCGCCCCGACGCAATTACCGACCCTTCCCCGAAGGCACAGACTCCCCCCCGCCCTGAGGCAAGTACGGACCCTTCTCCGCTAGGGCGACGGCACTGGCTCCCTCCCGCCCTGAGGCAATTACGGACCCTTCCTCGACGGCACCGATTCCTTCCCGCCCTGCCAAGCGATTACGATCTCTTCCCCGAAAGCACAGACGCCCCCCCTCCCTGAGGCAATTACGGACCCTTCCCCAGCAAGGCGACGGCGCCGACCCCTTCCCGCCCCGACGCAATTACCGACCCTTCCCCGAAGGCACAGAGACCCCCCGCCCTGAGGCAATTACGGACCCTTCCCCACCAAACGACGGCGCCGAATCCCATCCGTTCTGAGGCAGTTACAGACCCTTCCCCACCAAGCGACGGTGCCGGCTCCCTCCCATCCCGAGGCAATTACAAACCCTTCCCCGAAGGCACAGACTCTCCCCCTCCCTGAGGCAATTACTGAGCTCCCCCCCTTCAAGGAGACAGCAGCGATCCCCCCCCCCCCCAGCCCGAGTCCATTGAAGACCCTTCCCCACCAAGGTGACAGCACCGATTCCCTCCCGGCTTGAGGCACTTACAAACCCTTCCCCACCCAGACGACGGCACCGGCTCCCATCCATCCTGAAGCAATTACAAACCTTTCCCCACCAAGGCGACGGCACCGATTCCCTCCCGTCCCGAAGTGATCGCAGCCCTTTCCCCGGCGGCACCGGCTCCCGTCCCGTCCCGTCCCGTCCCCCGCCGGGTCCCGCTGCCGTCTGCCTCGGACGCCCCCCTCAGACTCCTGAGGTAACGCCTCACGCGCGCGCTCTTCCCGCCCCTGAGGCGAGGGGCACGAGCCCGGCGCGTGCCCCCGTTATAGGCAATTGCCTCGTGATAACCCCCCCCCCCCCTCGCGCGGGCGGGCGGGGACCTCGAGGGCTGCAGCACGCGGTCGGCTCGTGCCCCCCCCCTCCGCTTCGCGTGCCAGCCTCGTGCCCCCCCCCCCTCCCTCCGCCGCGTGGCCTCCGAGCTCTTGCGCCCCCTTGCGGGGGGGCGGGATCCTCGGGCGCTGTTTCCTCCTGTGGCCGGTGCGGGGATGGGCAGCGCCGCCCGTGTAAGGCAAGGCAGAGGCGGCTCGCAGTGCCTCCTGCATCAGTCCTCCTCCGGGAACCCCTTCAGATCTCGTACACTGCTAAAATTCCACGTCCAGGCTCAACGGCAAGCGCCCTTCAGAAACACGAATTGTTATTACTTGTAACTTAGATGAGGTGACCTTCAATTTTCAAAGCCCAGCAGTTGAGCCCACCAATGAAGTGACAGCGGACTTCATTCCTGTCCATGCAGAGCCAGCTGCAAAAAGAGCAGAGGTGCTGTCCAAGGAGCTGGTTAGAAACCTGGGGGAGCCTGAGCAGCTGCACACAGAAGCAGCAGCTTCAGAACTCCAGGATGGACACGCATTTGCTGGCAAGCTCTTGAGTAGCGTAAGCATCCCTGTCTCCACATCAGGGCCACAGGCTACCCCACATCTGGAACAGCCAGACAGGTCACTGCAAGGAAAATGACAAGAGTTATTGCTCAAGTAGCAAAACAAGTATGGCAGGATAGTAGTTAACTTCTTTCACAAAAGGAAAATTATTGCATCCCATGGAGAGAAAAGGGATGACAGGGCTTAAAGTGAAGGTGTTCTGTTTCAAGTGAAAGTACATGGCCTGTGCGTTTTTGCAGTCTGGGTGGTATGAGCTGAACTGCACTGTGGTGTATCCCTGAACAAAACTCTGAGAAACATAAGGATGCCATCACAGAGGTTTTAGGATTTTTTTTTAATTCCTTTTTTTTTTTTTTTTTTTCTCCCATCCCTCTTTGACCCTGGTCAGCTCTTGTCACTTCTGCTTAATGTGGAACTTATTACACAGAAGGACCAGGTCATTGTGTTTCCAGTTTAATGTTCAGCTAGCTTCCTAATCTAGTTACAGTCAAATTGAGTAGTAAATGCAACCCTGATTGCAGCTGTTTAAACTTTTCCGTGGCTGTGTGCAGATATAGCTGTTTGTATTTCACAAATTTCAACTCCTAAGTTACCCAGATGATTCAAGAAGTTTGTCATACCTCCCTTCTCTGTCTCTTGTAGGTCTTCAGGCCTCCAAACCCGTGGACAATGGCCATTATGAATGTTTTAGCTGAGCTACATCAAGAACATGATCTAAAAGTAAACTTCTGGTTTTCACTTTACCTACTAAGTGTGAGGTTTTCTTGACATGCTGGTCAAGAGGGATATTGTGAAGGACCAAATTTCATTTCTTTAGCATGGGGAGAGCTGGGCATTGCTTAATTTGGTAGGACGTGGATGGTCAGCATGCAAGATATTTGTCTAATCCTCAGTCACTGTTAAAAGTCTCTGAAAGGCCTGGAGTTAGAATGGGAAGTTTGGGAATCAAGCAGCCCAGTAAACATTTTGGGTATTTACCTTGTGACATAACCTAAACTAGACTTGTTGTGCAGTTGAATCTGAAGTTTGAGATTGAGGTGCTCTGCAAGAATCTTGCACTAGACATCAATGAGCTGAAGCCTGGAAGTCTCCTGAAAGATAAGGATCATCTGAAAAATCTGGATGAGCAGCTGTCTGCTCCAAAGAAGGATGTGAAGCAGCCGGAAGAGCTACCGCCCATCACAACAACTAGTAAGTACATCCAGAATCCAGAACTGTTCCATAGAAGTTCAAATAAGACAGGTTATGCTACTGCAAAGAAAAATGTGAAGCTACATATGCTATTGTCACATTGCCGAATGCTTTGGAGCACTTGGATAGTTTTGTGATACAAAATGAGAAGGAAATGGGAAGCTATCCTGAGGAATAACTTTACACATGCTCTGTGTAGCTGGTGCTTAGAAGAGAGTGAAGCAGGATGATCTGTTAACAAGCCACCAGGAGCTAAGCTGTGTTGTAACAAGCAGCTCTGCTAAAATCAGAAGCTAGTTTGGTACTAATCATTAGGAAAATGGAGAATAAAAATTGCTTGAGAAGTTTAGGAGGCTTCATGATCAAAGTGCAGAACTACTTCTTAGTCACTTGCTGGTTTAAATGAACTGATATAAGCATCTGCTTTTCAGTAATGGTTCAGTACAAACATTCTTGTATTCTACAGCTGCCTCTACAACTCCAGCTACCAGCACCACTTGTACAGCCACGGTTCCTCCACAGCCCCAGTACAGTTATCATGACATCAATGTCTATTCTTTGGGAGGGTTGGCTCCACATATTACCTTAAACCCAACGGTAAGTTTTAGAGCTGATCTGTTTTGCTGTAAGAATTCTTAGCACCAGCGTAGCTAAAGGTTTCAGTGGGTGGGAGCAGCAGTTTGCAAGTTGAAGTTACTGGGGAGTCACTTCTCAAAAGTAATGAGGTGGATACACACTAACAAGTAATCAAATGGAGAAATTCAGGGGTTGTTAGTAATAGCATTAGCAATCTTAGATCAAGTGATCTTTCATTATGACATTAATATCAAGTTTATTTCTGGCAGTAAGTTTCAATTGAGATAGTTGCTCTTGGGACTTAGGCTTAAATGAAGCCTCTGTGTTCCCTTTGACCAGTCAGTGACCTGGCTCTTAAAGTAGTCTTTGCATTGTGCAACTTTGGAAGAAGAACGATCATATATCTCAGTTTCAGAATTGCCAAACATTGTAATAGCTGCAGGTGGAACACAAGAGTGCCATGCTGAAAACAAGCTATGACAGTAAACTTGAAATTGTTCAGAAACTGAATGGGGGTGGAAAATGAGGGGAGTGAGCAAGCAGCTGTGTGGATCTGAGTTACTGACTGGGCTTAAACCACAACACTAGGGTAGATGGAATTCTACTTTACTTTATCCTCACTTAACTTCCCTAACCCTCCTCCAGATCCCACTGTTCCAAGCCCACCCACAGTTGAAGCAGTGCGTGCGGCAAGCGATTGAGCGAGCAGTGCAAGAACTTGTCCATCCAGTGGTGGATCGCTCCATTAAGATCGCCATGACTACTTGTGAGCAGATAGTCAGGAAGGACTTTGCACTGGATTCGGAGGAGTCACGAATGCGTGTGGCCGCGCACCATATGATGCGGAACCTGACTGCTGGGATGGCCATGATCACCTGCAGGGAACCTTTGCTGATGGGCATCGCTACCAACTTGAAAAATAGTTTTGCTAATGCATTGAGGGTAAGAGCCACATCATCTGAAGCTTATTCCCAGCTTACAGGACTGTAGGCATCCAGCACTAGCAGATCAATTTGCCACACTGCAGACTTGTTGATTAATTATGTGTCTTAACTAATGTGGAGCTTAATTTAGCGGACAGAAATCTCATGACTCTTTCAGAATGACAGCGGAAAGACTGTGCTGAGATTACAACTCATTTCAAGCACTCTTTAAGGCCTTTAAGGTGGATCTTGCTTTATTGCTCACAAGGTTCCCCACTACCTTTTCATTTTGCCACCCTGGTCTCTCCAGTTTGATCATGTCATGAAGCCTTAGAGCGCTTACCTTGCTGTGGGGTTTGAGGTAGAAAAGTTGGAGTGGCGAAGACAGAGTTGATTCTGGGACTTTCTGATGATGCCTTGAATTGTTTCAGCATACATGCCTGAGGGAGATTTTATTCACTTGTGCTCTTAGGAGATATGTAAAGACTCTTCTACACAGCTTGTGAATTCATTGGGTTTTCTAGAGTCTATTTTTAGGTCCTCTGATGAACAAAGTTTGAGCTGAAGTAGTAGCTTTACCTTCTTGACTAAATGGAAGTTTGTGACCTGCTGGCCAGAATAGCACCTGCTGCCTAGAATACTTTATGTGCTTACCACCAATGTCAGCACAGACACTAAGAGCATGAAGACCTCAGAAGGATCAAGACATAGATCCTTTCAGGGATTTGAAAGAGAAATAGTTGAGGGATTGCCTACCTCTTGCTTAAGGGCATGTCACTGTCTCCCGTCTCGTGCGGAGTGACAGAGCAAAGGCTCTTGTGCAGTGGCATTGCTCTCTTGCATGGTAGCTGCTCTGAGGACAGGATTTAATGTTCTGAAGGGAGTGCAGAATGTCACAAAGAATTGCATCTGCAGGTAGGGGATGGATAGTCTGCTGCAACTCACAGGTCTCAGATACTTGACCCTTCATAAACCGAACTTCAGATAATGTGATTGCTGAGATGAAGAGGAGGAAAAGCATACAAGTGAATCTTGTTCCACCCATCTTAAACACAAGGGTGGGAGCAAACAGTAATGCTTTGTTCCCATTGGAGCTCAGCCAGTGACCACTGTTAGCTCCTGTGCTAATTACAGTTTGGAGTTTGGGTGTCAAACTGGTAATTGTAAGAGCAAGTGCTGTTATACTCTGATGAGAGGGGCGGAAATACTCCTTTGATTTGCAGTCTTGACTGTGGTTAATCCTTGAATAATAAAATGGTTTGGGTTGGAAGGATCTTAAAGCTTATCCACTTGCAACCTCCTGCCATGGGCAGGGACACCTTCCACTAGACCAGGTTGTTGCAAGCCCTTTCCAGCCTGGCCTTGAACACTGCCAGGGATGGAGCAGCCACAGCTTCTCTGGGCACCCTGTGCCAGCGCCTCAGCACCCTCACAGGGAAGAGCTTCTGCCTCAGAGCTCATCTCAGTCTCCCTTCTGTCAGGTTAAAGCCGTTCCCCCTTGTCCTGTCCCTACAGACCCTTGTCCAAAGCCCCTCTCCAGGTTTCTTGTAGCCGCTTTAGGGAATGGAGCTGCTCTAAGGTCTCCCCTTCAGGAGCCTTCTCTTCCCCAGGCTGACCCAGCCCAGCTCTCTCAGCCTGTTTCCAGAGCAGAGCTGCTCCAGCCCTCACAACACCTCCGTGGCCTTCTCTGGACTTGCTCGAGCAGGTCCACATGCCTCTTGTATTGAGGACCCCAGAGCTGAATACAGTAAGATATCAGATAGAAGGTATGAAAGAGAAGTAGATCTTAATGGGCAAACAAATCTGAGTAGATTGGACTGTTTGCTGTATTATGTGTACTCTGTTTCCAGTGGGAGTTGCTGCTTTGCACCCTGGAAAGTATGTCCAAATGTTCAGGGTTCTCTCAGACTAGACTCCAGGAAGGAAAGAAGAAAATCCTTTTCCTATCAGAAAAGGAACCCACTGAAAAATGATTAGCACTACTCTTCCATTTAGTGTATCTTCTGATTACAAGCTAGGAAGGGGAAGAATTTTTGCACTGTGATTCGAGGCTTGTTTTTCCTGCATCTGTCATATATGTGTCAGCCCAAAGCAGGGCTTTATGTCTATGCCCAGGAGATAGGTTGGTGGAGAAGATGGAGGACCTTCTGCTGTGTTGTTGCTTGTTTGAAAGTCTTTGCTGTCATCTTCCCTCCTGGTTTTATTCAGAGATATGCAAAATTAATTTTACTGTTGTATGTTCCATGCAAAGAGAGTGCATTTCTAAGAGCATTCCTTTTTATTGCTCGTGTTCTGTAAAGGCAGTGGCACAGATTTTGAGGCTAGTAAAATACAGGGGAGATTTACAGCCTTCACTGATTATTGTGGTTTTCAATAGGCAGCCTCCCCACAGCAGAGGGACATGATGGAGCAGGCAGCAGCCCAGTTAGCACAGGACAACTGTGAACTGGCCTGCTGCTTTATCCAGAAGACAGCTGTGGAAAAAGCAGGGCCTGAGATGGACAAGAGGCTTGCAACTGTAAGTATGGGACTGCTGCATTTTAGAAGCATTATATGTGCTCGTATACATCCAGGCTCTGTCTAAAATTCATTGTGTTGTGTGGTGGTTTTGTTGCCTATTGTTTTTTTTCCCCAGGAATTTGAGCTCAGAAAACATGCTAGGCAAGAGGGTCGTCGGTACTGTGATCCTGTTGTGCTGACTTACCAGGCTGAGAGGATGCCAGAACAGATCCGCTTAAAGGTGAGGATATTAACTGAGCCACACTCTGATGTGGCTTTGCTCCCCCTCCTTATAATGAAAAGTGAGTGGCAGAGCTTCAGCTGAGCAATACTGTATATTGCTGGTCTTGTCTACTAGTGCTGCAACTGCTATAAGCTTGATTAGTAATGGAAACATGAATAAGTTGGTCCAGAGTGTTTTTACAACTTTTCTCAATTCTTTGAGGACAGTAGAAAGTCCTGTCTCTTGTGCTGTGCTGCTCCTTGCACTGAAAGATGGCTAGCCTGTTTCATTGTGATCTTATGTTTTCTTCTTTAGAGAAGTATCTTGTGCTTTCAGTAGAGCATTTCTCTTGTCAGCTGTGGATGGAGCCATTATGATAGGACCTCCTACTTCTTGGTGTCTAGGCCACTCAATTTAAGAGTGTGACTGAGCCAGCTACCTGTTAACACAAATTGCCCTCATTTCTTACTGCCACAGTGCTTAACAGTGAGGTTAATGTCTGTTCTTTTCATTGAAAAGGTTGGAGGTGTGGACCCAAAACAGCTGGCTGTTTATGAAGAGTTTGCACGAAATGTCCCTGGCTTCCTCCCTACCAATGACTTAACTCAGCCCACAGGATTCTTAGCTCAGCCTATGAAGGTAAAGATTTCTGAATTAATTGGTTTGTGAGTATTATAGCCCTGTTGTTGAATGTTTTGGAACTTATGTCTCTTGCTAGAAGACTAGTAAGAATCAGGCTTGGGAGTAGTGGTTGTAAGATGCATTAGTTTTATTTTGTCATTAAGCCGACATTAAAACTTAACATGCAGTCTTAGAGGGTTGTAACCCAAACTGGGACAAGATCTGCAGGTTGTGATTACCATGTGTAATTTTAGTAGCAGTGAAATATTTTATACAAATCCTATGTTACTTTTGCAGAAAGACCATGGATGGCAAGCATGGATTTTGAGATAACAAAGGTTTTTATATGCATTCTTGGTCTTAAGGACTGTTGGAATTGCTTGCTAGTTTCCACAGCTTAATTTGTCATATTTGTGTATTTAAAATGCCAACATAACTAACCACAGTACTTTAGAGGTATAAATTCTGGATGTAATAGCCAGTCAGTATGAGTTGCACAAATATAATCCTTGCAAAAAACACTCATTCCCACTTTCTCTTAAGCAGCAAGCTTGGGCGACAGATGATGTTGCACAAATCTATGACAAGTGTATGACAGAACTGGAGCAGCACCTGCAGTCCATTCCACACACCTTGGCCATGAATCCTCAAGCTCAAGCGTTGCGCAGCCTCTTGGAGGCTGTAGTAGTGGCTCGGAACTCCCGGGATGCTATTGCTGCACTTGGACTGCTGCAGAAGGTGAATGTTAGCAACTCTTCTCCTGTAACAGCTCACCTAATTTATTACTCATCTGGCTTGTGGATTGCATTGCTGGTCACTGTGTACTTTCATCTATCCTGTGGGTCTTGCTTGGGGAAGAGTACTGAGCAGCTGCTGTCTTTGGAAATTCAGTAAATGAAATTGGAAGAGTGTCAAGATGTTCACATGGTGTTTTGTACATGCAGGGGCCAGGCTGCTATGGAAAAAAGCAGGTACAGAATCCTGGGATTTAGAGGAGTTTTGTTCAAATGAGGCAAGTAGAGAGCTACTGCACTCAGGAGCAGTCTTTCATTTCAGAATGATCTGTAGGCTAAGATGACATTTGAATTGCCCATATAGGTAGATATTATTGAGTGTAGGACTGTATTCATAGTGGCACACAGAGGGATTGTATTTTGAGTAACTGACAAGCGAGTATGCCTGGTGGGTTGACACTGGCCAACAACCAAGCATCCCATTTAGCTGCTCACTCATTCTGCTGTTCTGCAGGACAGGGAGAAAATAAAGGGAAGGCAAGATGACTTGTTCATTCAGATTATGGCATCTTAGTAGGGAAAGAAAAGCTGTGTGCTTTTCAACAAACAGAACAAAAATAAAAATCACTGCTTCCCATCAGCCCACAGCTGTCTAGCCACTCCTGAAGCAGGGCTTCAGCACATGGAACATCTGCTTGGAAAGGCAAACATGGCTATGAATGCCTACCTTCATCCTCCTTTCTCTGACCTTTTATTGCTGAGCATGATGTTGTATGGTATGGAACATGCCTTCATTCAGTTTGGTTCAGTTGTCCTGGCTGTGTTGCTTCCCAGCCTCGTGCCCATCCCCAGCATGCCAACTGGTGAAGGAGGCAGAGTGGGAAAGAAAACCTTGATGCTGTGCAAGTGCTGTTCAGCAACTGGCAAAACATGGGTGTGTTGTCGACAGTGTTTCAACAGAAATCCAAAGCACAGCATCATATGGGCTTCCAGGAAGCAAATTAACTCCATTCCAGCCAGAACTAATAGACTGTACCAGGAGGGGAGTGTCACAGTGAGCTCTGTGAGCTGAGCAGGCATCTGTGCTTGATTATTAGTGCAGAGCATAGTGACGCATGTGGAGAAAAATCCATTTGAGGATAGTGGAAGGATTTGCCTACCTGAAGATCCAAGAGCAGCAGCAAAACACAAACTGGAGGGAGACTATTCTTGACTGGTAGTGCTTGTACCTATTAAAGAATCTAATCCTGACTATGACTTGCCTGTGTAAATTTTGCTGCCCCTGTAAGATTAGTCTTTCATTTGCTATAGAGACTAGCACAGGTGCATCTGAGTGCTGCAGCTCTTTGTCCAAAAAAGCTAAGAGCTAGCCTCTGGCAGGTTCTGCAGATCTCCTTCCATGTTATTTTCCATGAGCCATATGCAAAATTGCTTGTGTGGAGGCACTGAATTAGAGAAGCTGCAGTACAAACTAATGCAGTCTTTCAGACTACTTGGTGCATATATGAAGTGGGGCACAGAGAGGCTTGTTTGTGGTAGGACAGCTGTGTCCAGTGAACGTGTAGATGCTGTAGTAGCTGGTAAAATCTCACATAGTCTCATCAAGGGGTCAACATGATAACTAAATTGGTTTTAGCAAATCTCAGTCTTCTGGTGATAACCGTTACTGATGTAATTTGGAGAAGACTTGGAAGAGGACTTGTTTTTTCCTCTGCTAACAGGTTGCATCTATTTTAGGCTGTAGAGGGCTTACTGGATGCCACCAGTGGGGCAGATGCTGACCTCCTGCTTCGCTATCGTGAGTGTCATCTGCTTGTGCTGAAGGCTCTGCAGGATGGACGTGCCTATGGATCTCCATGGTGTAATAAACAAATTACTAGGTCAGTTATGAGACAACAGAAACACTGATGTTGCTTTCATCATCTTTTGGGAGTTCCTTTGTATTCTGAATCTCTTGCTTGTTAATATTTTGCATTGCTGCAATTTGGACAAAGTAACTAGCTTTTGTCAAAAGTAACCAGATCTTATAATGCTGCTTCATCTAGAACATGATAGGAATCTTCTGTGGAATTAGACATTAGAAGTGCTCTGGGGGTTGGGGTTTTTTGCACTCATTTTACAGAGAGTGTCTCTGAGCTGTCACAAACTATGTGACATGGCATATTCCTGCAGCAGGAGCACTGGTACTTCAGCAGCTGTGCCACTTGGTCCCTAGAAGAGAGCTGCTTCTGCTAAAGCTCTTTAAGGAATGTTGGGACCAGTTTTGCAGGGCAGCAAATGTTTGAGGCTGGTGGCTGTTTTCAGCTGGAGCATTGCCTCAGAATGCTCTAGAAGAGAATTCTTCTAGAGCCAAATAGCAAATCACAGTGAATGGCACAGCTTCCGAAGTAGTAGATTTGAGTTGCTTTACTAAAACTGTGTTAAGTATGCTTTTTAAAAGCACTCTAATTCTTCAGGTGCCTGATTGAATGCAGAGATGAGTACAAGTACAACGTGGAAGCTGTGGAGCTGCTGATCCGCAATCACCTTGTTAACATGCAGCAGTATGACCTCCACTTGGCTCAGGTAGAGGGTACCTGTTCTTTTGGAGGAAAACGGTGATGCTCAGTCCACTTAAAAATCTGTGATTGAACTTCAGTTTCCTTTCTCATGTTGACAGTCAATGGAGAATGGCTTGAACTACATGGCTGTGGCATTTGCCATGCAGCTGGTAAAGATCCTGTTGGTGGATGAGAGGAGTGTCGCCCATGTAACAGAGGCAGATCTGTTTCACACAATTGAGACACTCATGAGGATTAATGCTCATTCCAGAGGAAATGCCCCAGAAGGGTGAGATTGAAATACTGTGTGGTATATTACTACTTGTGCTCATTTACTATTTGAATGTTATATAGACAGTGTCTCAAATCATATCGTTTTAAACTTTCTCGAGGGCTGCCTCATCTCAAATTTGGGGAAAATTTTTACCTGTTCACGTTTAATATCAAGGTGTTAATATGTTTATTTGTTAATCAGGAGCAGGCCATCAAATTAGACAATCCTCTTTGCTTCTTTAGACAGTTTTGTTTGGAGTCTACAAAGCAATCACTCACCAACCTCATGTGGCTTGTGTATCCACCAGCAGATAATTGAGCAGCAAACAGCCACAGCATCTGGAAATAACCTATGTGATTTGCAGGCTTCCTATTGCTAAGGTGGAAGCAATTGCTGCTGGGTTTGAGGAAGAAATGTATTGGAGCTTGGAGAGCTCAGGATTGCTTCAGATCAGCTAGCAGCTGGGGCTTGTGTTGGCGGTGGCTGCTGCTACCAACACAACTGCTAGTGGCAAATCCCAAACAAAAGTCCTTTTCCCAGTTTGGTTTGGGTTTGTGAACAGCTTGGGTGCGCTGTCTTTGCTGTATGACTTAACTTCCACTGCAGCCAAATGTAGTACCCCCGCCAGGCTGTTTAGCACTGACATCTCACTGTCTCACAGATTTTTAGGGCTTTTAAGTACTCATGGTGCTTTGTTGCAGCACAGAACTGGATGAATTGAAGTGAAACGTCAAAGCTTGGCTGATCTCAATGTTCCTTCTTTCATCGTAAATGTATCTGCACCCATTCTTTCTGCTATGAAAGATTTATTATAAGAAATAACTTGCTTCCAATTATATTTGACTGAGCTACTGGTTCCTGCATCTGTTAGTGGAGAAGAAATTCTAACCCAGCTCTTGCTCTGTTGTGTTAGGTTACCACAGCTGATGGAAGTGGTCCGATCAAACTATGAAGCAATGATTGATCGTGCTCACGGAGGTCCTAATTTCATGATGCATTCAGGAATTTCCCAAGCCTCTGAGTATGATGACCCACCAGGTCTCAGGGAGAAGGCAGAATACCTGCTGAGGGAGTGGGTGAACCTCTACCATTCAGCTGCCGCAGGCCGTGACAGTACCAAAGCATTCTCTGCATTTGTTGGACAGGTAGAGCTTTTGGAAAGAAAGGTGCTTTTTATTCAATGTCAGTAGGGTGTGATGCCCTTCATTTTCAGGCAGTGTTGTAACCCATGCTAGGCGTCCTTTTGAAACTTCCAGGTGTATGGCAGTCGACTGTCAAAATTCTGCCTGGTTTTGATGGAAATTTCTGTAGAAACCCCTGGCCTTCCCCAAATCATGTTCTTCAGATACTGTAGCAACAACCTGTCAGTTCAGTTTGGGATAAATTTGGTGGGAGAGCTTCAGGTGAGATAGGTCATTGCAATAGAGCTGACACACTCTGTGTAATGAAGCTTGAGTATAGTGTTGCTCCTTATGGGTAACAGATAAAGGCCAAGACAGCCTGCAAAAGGAAGTTGTTTATATTGTTGCAAGTGAATTGTTTCAGACCATGTGAACAAGAAAATCCTTGGTTTTTTTTTCTTTTTTTTAATAGGAATCATTCATTAGAGTGAGGAAAAACTTGAAACTTCATTAGCTAAAGAGGTGCCTAGATTTAAATGGCTTCTGGCATTTTCCTTCAGGACTCTTTAACAGCTGTGATGAACAGCTCACATCTGCCTTCCAGGTGTGACTGAGCAGGGAGATGCCTCCTATAGCCAAATATATGTGATACCAAAATCCCTGTATATCTACAGTCATAGTCATAAAACTGTCTTCCTGGGAGCTCCTTGACTGCAGCTGCAAGGAAGCCCCTGACTTAGTGTACTTGCTTGAACTAGCAAATGCAGTATATCAAAGTGTTGAGATATATAATTATTTTCTTACAGGCCTTAGCTATGGGGTTTAGAGAAATATACTAATAACTATTAAACAAGGCTTCATTATTGAACTTAAATTACCATAATTTTGGCTGCCTAAATTAAGCATTGCTTTCTTTGCACTAGTCTTTAGAACAAAGAGCACAGTACTTTGAAAGCTGATACATGAATTCCTTTCTTTAAAAAAGTTTCTTCAGAAATACTAGAAGTTCTCCAGGTGTTACAAATCATGGTGTTTATGCAGTGTAATTTGTTTCATTTTGATGGTTTTAATGCTACAGGTAACAAATAAGGAGGTGTCTTTAAGATATATGTTACTGAAAACAAGCCCCAATGTAAAACAGACAAAAAAGCCCACCCATACTTTCTCTGTGTGTCATGTTCCTGTAAGGAAAATTCACTCTCCATGCCCATGGTGAAAGGTTGGAACTGGATAATCTTAAAGTCCCTTCCAACCCAAACTAGTCTGTGATTCTGTGTTGCTGCAAAGTAGTGATGGTTCCTGAGCTAGCAGCTCAGGTCTGCCCTGCATACAGCTTGTACATCCTGCATGGGCTCCTGAAGACTGGACAGAAGAACTACTGCTGCTACCTCTCACTGTCATGCAAGGTTGAGTACTGGTGGCAGAACTGATACTGAAACAGGCTCCTCAGCTATGCTGATGGTTGAAAAGAGTTTGGATCAAAAAGACTCTATCTGGGAGTAAATGCCTTTGCTAAAATTGTGTTGCCACCCTCAAATTGCCTTAAATACTCATACTGGGAAGGAGTAGCAGAGATGGCTTGCTACCCATCTCTCTTGAGAGCATGGTAAAAATTAATTGTGCCAGGCAAAGTGAGTGCTTTGTAAAGTGTGTGCTGTTTGAAGTAAGTTGTAAAAGTCACTTCCTGAGGTTATAGTTCTGATTTTTTTTCTTTTCCTGGATAGATGCACCAGCAAGGAATCCTGAAAACCGATGACCTGATCACCCGCTTTTTCCGCCTCTGCACTGAAATGTGTGTTGAAATCAGCTATCGTGCTCAGGCTGAGCAGCAGCATAACCCTGCTGCCAACCCCACTATGATTCGAGCCAAGTGCTACCACAATCTGGATGCCTTTGTGCGACTTATTGCACTGCTAGTGAAGCATTCTGGGGAGGCAACCAACACAGTTACAAAGATCAACCTCCTGAATAAGGTTTGGAACTGGTTTTGCACTCCTGGCATTTAAAGTGCAGAATTGGGCGTGCCTTTTCTGATTAACGTAAAATGTAGACCGCAGTGCAGGCTACTGCTGACAGATGAGATTGAGGACTTGATAAACTGTTGAGTAGAGCATCAGCATGCCAGGTGGCTTTCTTGTTCACAAAGAATTCATATTAAGCAAACCTGAAACTCACCTTTGTGCCTTGAAATGAAAAAATCCTCTGCTATTGTTTTGAGGCCTTAAAAGTTTGCTTTAAAGTGGGTGATTCCTGGGTGTCTGGCTTGGTTTTGTGAGGACCTTGTCAATACTTTCACACTACTCTGTTTATGGCTAGGAAGTCCTAGGCAGTTCAGGTCTCCCAACACTGCTCAGTAAGTTGTTGTGACCCATGGGACAGGGAGTACACAAAATACCATGGTTGGGAGTTGCTGATACAAATTATAGCAATTTACTTAGCACTGTCAATAACTACAAGTTTTGGTTCTTGTTAGAATCTACAAATTACATTTTTTTACCTACAGCTTAAAGTGTTACCTATAGGCAGACTTGGAAAGTAGTGCTTACTGTCACCACTGTCATGTCTTGATCTCTTTAGGTCCTTGGTATTGTGGTGGGAGTTCTCCTGCAAGACCATGATGTTCGGCAGAGTGAGTTTCAGCAACTTCCTTACCATCGTATTTTCATCATGCTGCTGTTGGAATTAAATGCTCCTGAGCATGTGCTGGAGACCATCAACTTCCAGACACTCACAGCATTCTGGTATGTACTTGAGATTGGCCACAATGCTTATCCTTTCTTGGATTTTTCATTCAGAGGCTATCTGACTGTTCCTTTGTGGTGGCTTAATCACATTTGGAATAACTGGTTCTCCTGTAGACTTTCTACTTGCTTGTTTTAAGGAAGATGATGGTAAAACACAAGTTGCTAAAATGCCTTGCTTCTAGGGCTGTGTATGTTTTCCTTCAATGTTACGAAAAGCAATCTTATTGCTGTGCACTTCTAACCTGCTCTAACTTTTCTTTCAGTAACACATTTCACATCCTGAGGCCTACAAAAGCTCCAGGTTTTGTTTATGCCTGGCTGGAACTGATCTCCCATCGGATATTTATTGCAAGAATGCTGGCACATACACCACAGCAGAAGGTGTGGCTGCAGTTTATCTCTTCTGAATTAAGGAATTCACAGAGATGCTTATCTAGTGTGATGCTGTTTCACATCTCTGGAAGTGCACTAGTAGCATGGCTGTTCTGTTTTGTTGTCTTCCATATTCACAGTCACCTAACTGCATGGAGGAGAATCTTTGTGTCAGTGAACAATGGGCTCTAGGGTGAACTGAGGTTAATAAACATGCTTTTGTTAAAGTCTGAAAGAGCTGTCGTCCAGACCAAATACTACCAAATCAGAATGTCATGTGGAGTGTTCTAGAAACACCCGTAGCATATGATGTGCAGCTAAAGCTGTGCTGCACTCAATGCTAGAGGTAGCAGTGAGACATAACTCTGATCCAGGTTTATATGAAGACCAATCTAATTATAGTTTTTGAACTTAAGATAACTGCTCTTTACTGCACATTTTCCACCTGCTGTTTTTCTCTTGACAGGGTTGGCCTATGTATGCCCAGTTACTGATTGATCTCTTCAAGTACTTGGCTCCTTTCCTTAGAAATGTGGAACTCACCAAACCTATGCAAATTCTTTACAAGGTGAAAAAAATGCCAGCTAATAGATGCTGCTTCTAGCCAGAGTTGTCCGAAAGTAGAGGTTTTGGGGTGTCAAAATAGGATTTAATGTGCTTTTAGAACTTGCATCTTCAGAGTTAAATGCAAATTTGATGTGGGACAGAAACTGACTGCCTCCCCAAATGAACTTCTTCCCGTTAGTATTAATCACATGACGTGGAAGGATGGCTCTGCAAGCTCTCTCATATTTTATTTCCCAGGGTACTCTGCGTGTGTTGCTGGTCTTGTTGCATGATTTCCCAGAATTCCTTTGTGACTACCACTATGGTTTCTGTGATGTGATCCCACCTAACTGTATTCAGCTAAGGAATCTGATCCTGAGTGCCTTCCCACGGAACATGAGGCTTCCAGACCCTTTCACCCCCAATCTAAAGGTAAGACTTCCATTCACAAGCTTGATATTGGGAAGCTTTAGTGCTCTAAGTACTCTTCACTTTTTTTTTGGTGGAGACTGAAAATTCGGGAACAGTTTCACTGATACTTGAATTAATGCAACTATTCAGAAGTTAACAGGTAATTGGAAACATAAGTCACATAGCAGCTAGCAGAACAGCATATTTTTTTTTAAAGCAGGTAGGCTTCACTTAAGTTTGTAACACGGAGTGTTTGAGGTTTTCCACACAAGCAGGATACAGCCTTGTCTGCATGAAGTCTGTTGCAGCTGGAAGCATAAAGCTTGTCTCTTTCTATATGGCTTCATTGGCACCCATAGGTAATTGGCTCACTCGCAAGGTCTGTGCAAGTTCAACCTAGAAGGACAGACTGGTGAGACTTGTATTACATGACACCTGCCCTGGCAACCTAGCTTTGCATGAGAAATCAGAGGACTTTTCGCAAAGGGAGACCTATTTTATGATGTCCCTAAATCTGACTGGCAGAACATGTTTGAGCAAGGGCATCTTTATCATTTTCCTGTCTCATTTGTCACTGAAAACCAGACTGCTTAAGCAGTCTTTGTGTCTTTGCTGTTTGGAAGTTCAGACAACAGTTCCTGCCTGTTTTGTTCACCTCATGCTGAATTGTACAGTTTGTGCTCTGCAGGATGTGTGGCGACTGGAGTTCAGTTATCTAATTATTGAAGAACCGGTGAAGAGAACTATGTAATTGCAGATACTTTTGGATGAGCAACGTAGATTCCATCTTACCTTGAAAATAGTGAGATAAATCACCATTCTGAGACAAGCCTTTTGCATCATTTGGAGAGGTTTTGAAAAGTGTTAATGTTACCAAATAAAATCTTCTGGCTTATGCCAGGCTCCTCATCCTGGAGGCAAACTTTCTCACACTGCTAAAGCATTGTCCTGTTATTCTTCTTTGCCTGAGCTGTGCAGAGTGATAGGAGCAAAGCTGCAATACTCAACATTTGTTGAGACTGACAAAGCCTGTTCCTGACTTGTGTTGATGTTGGTACTTTCTTAAACTAGTGTAGGTAGGGAGACTTCACAGGTGGTGACTGAATTCCCCTGTGGCCCTCACCCTTCTTTTATCTTCTACTCTCCATTCTTTGAAACAGTCATCTAACAAGTTTGCACATCAGACTGAGTTTCTTCTGGAATCTGCAAAAGCCTATTGTTTCCTTTTCACTGCTGGTAGGAAAAAGTGATTAACAGCAGTAGTTAATGTAATAATCACTTACAGATCTGGTTTTGCAGTCTGTTGCTTTAGGGAGTGCTTATGGTTTATCTGACTGGGTTTTCTCTCCACAGGTGGATATGTTAAGTGAGATTAATATTGCTCCGCGAATACTCACAAATTTCACTGGAGTGATGCCACCTCAGTTCAAGAAAGACTTGGATTCCTATCTCAAAACCCGCTCGCCGGTCACCTTTTTGTCTGACTTGCGTAGCAACCTACAGGTGAGTGGTTTCTGATGATGCTAAGTTCAGATGGCTTGGGACAAATGATTTCACTGCTTGAGTCACCCTCCTTCCTTGCAGGAGTTTCGTTGGTGCGTAGAAAGCATGTGTTCCAGGCAGTAGAAAAGCCCTGTGAAATGCATGCTTCTTTTACCACTTCCTAACAGGATGTTTAAGTGTATGTTAAGTAGTTTCAGAGAGGTGGAATTCAAGGGGAGAAGCACATTAACTTTAAGGACCCTAAAATTATTTCATTTAAAAGCAGGTGGTTTTATCTACATGAACAGCCAAGTGCTTGTGGTGAAATTGTAGAGCTATCTAAAACTCTGACTCCTCTGCTTACATGTCTGTAGTGCACAACCTTGCAAATCTTAGTAAAGAATGCAGTCAGAGCTGACTGTATTAAGCTTGGTTTCTTTGTCCTCAGCCTTTGGGCGATGAAGTCTTGTGGCTTCCATCACATGCCTCCAGCACTGCTTAGCCAGGCATTTCTTGAGTAATGCTTCAATGGGGTTTATGGAACTTGATTGAATTTAAATTACTGTTATTTTTTTTTTTTAGAATATGATTAGATTTTGACTCAGAGTGGATTCATTGTTCTAGAAATCTGTGAATCTGCATGCTAGTGTTGTAGGAATAAAAAAAGGCAGCCACATCTTGTACATCACAAGGCTTGGTTTGCATTAGACTTTAGGGCTGAAATGGGACTTCCTCAGAAAAGTGCTTGTATGGAAGCATTTGTATAGGCTGTGTGTGTGTCAGCTGCCCTCTGGCACTGCTGGTGAATTCACATTGCCTGTGCCTTTTGTAGGGAGTACAGAAGTTGCCCATTGGGTCTGTGAACACTTTTTCTGGTGTTTCTGAATACACACATACACAGATGTATATATCTGCTCTATTATGAAAGGGTAAATGCTAAACTGAATTTGTTGATGTCCTCAGTGTGTTCTCTTTTGTATAATCAAGAGGAGACTTGGATGCTGTTCTTGTACATGCTGTACCTTCGGTCACTGAAGGAATATATACTGTTAATGCTTTTTCTGTCTTTGCTATTAGGTATCAAATGAACCCGGCAACCGCTACAACATCCAGCTGATTAATGCCCTGGTGCTCTACGTAGGTACTCAAGCTATTGCGCACATTCACAACAAAGGCAGCACACCCTCTATGAGTACCATTACCCACTCAGCTCACATGGACATCTTCCAGAACTTGGCAGTAGACCTGGACACTGAAGGTGAGCTGGAAACACTTCTAGTTCATGAGATGTCAAAATTAACAGTAGATTGTCTGTTGGCACCATGAGAAATACAGGACATGATTTTATGTAGCTGCTAGGGAATTCACAGCAAGTCATGCTGTGTTATAATGTTCCACTCTGAATACAGGAGCAATATTAAAGCCAAATATTCAGGATATTGAAGGGAATGAACAATAGGTTTAATGAAGGGGAATGGAATTCTTCCTGTCCTATCAGGTTGGTTTTTTGTATCATCAGTTGGTTTTGTTTGTTCTACCTTCAAAAGGCAGGCTCACAAACCCAAACCTCAATACTAGCTGCTTCTTACTCCTTTCTGCAACGTGTGTAAGGGAAACCATCTGTACTTACTGCTTCTTCTGCAGGCCGGTACCTTTTCTTGAACGCAATCGCCAACCAGCTGCGATACCCCAACAGTCACACCCACTACTTCAGTTGCACCATGCTCTACCTATTTGCAGAGGCCAACACTGAGGCTATCCAGGAGCAGATCACTAGGTGAGATGTGTTTTGTGTGCCAGCATACAGCTTTTAACTTTCCTTCCTTGTGTGTTTTGGCTCTTTTGAGTTCTGACTGGTTTGACTTTTGGATTTCAGGGTTCTCTTGGAACGACTGATTGTAAACAGGCCTCATCCTTGGGGTCTCCTTATTACTTTCATTGAGCTGATAAAAAATCCAGCATTTAAGTTCTGGAACCATGAGTTTGTTCACTGTGCCCCAGAAATTGAGAAGTGAGTATAAATTAACCACAAAGTTCACTGACACCATGTTATGTGAAGCAGGGGCTGAGTTGCACTGGGTTTTTGGTGCTTTGTAGTGGAAGCACCACTTGCTGCCATAAATACATCTAACACTGCTTTGCTTCTGTGTCCAGGTTGTTCCAGTCAGTTGCACAGTGCTGCATGGGGCAGAAGCAAGCCCAGCAAGTGATGGAAGGGACTGGTACCAGTTAGATGAGCCACATGTCATGTTGTAAGCGTGCCAGTCTGGGGGCCCCCATACCATCGACTGATAGAAGACTCTGTAAGGCTCCTCCTGACCTTCCCAGCCCTCTTGATTGGGTAGATGCAACAGACCCTGGTTAAAGCTGTTCAAAAAGTTTCAGTTGTTCAAAAACGTTCCAAAGTTTGAAACCAGTTTTTTTTACTTTTGGCCAAAATTCAGAAGATGCTGTGAATATCATTTTGAACTAATGTAAATACAAAGAACAGAAACATTTGCCTGGACTTCTGGGTTTGTGCAAATTGTGTAAAAGGCAGATGGGTAACTGGTGCCTGTCCAGCTTGTAATAAAGGGACAGCTGCTGATGCCAAGCACTTGTCTGGGGCAGACCTCCTTGTCCTGACACTCCCAGACTCCCAAAGAATATTGAAAAGCCAGTTATAATATTATATAACTTATTTTTCTTTATGTGGATGGGGGACCTTTTAAATTGCTAAGTTGTTTCACTAAAAAAAAAAGGTGGATGTGTTTGGAATTTGAAATACTATGGAGCATGGGAAGGGGTGAGGGAAGGGTTAAGGTTCAGTGTTGCTTTCCTCACACCCTCATGAATTGCTGACAGACAGCAAGTGGAGTGGCAAGCAGAGAACGCCTCCTTTCTGTTGGAGAAGACTCACCTCAGGCAGGCCCTTTGGGAGGGGGTCAGCTGGTTTTAGTGAAGAAACTAGAGACCAGGCCTATAGCTTTTTTTTGGGTTTGTTGTTGGTTTTTGGGTTTTTTGACAGTTGTAAATTTTGGAAGGTGGGAGTTTAAATCTAGACCTTTCCCCACTCACACCCCCCCCTGCCCCATGACCGCACAGTATAAGTTTCTACAAAAAAGAAAAAGAAAAAAAGAAAAACCTCAAAGGACCAATACAGCCCATTTTGTAAGGATTTTGAATGTTTTGTAAAGTATTGGTCCATGTGTTGTATTTTGTAGCCTTTCTAGTTCTTGGGCTTTATTTTTCCCACTTCTTGTATGTATGCATATTGTAGTTACACATTAAAGTCATGACATGCAGCACGTGCCACTGTGCTTATTCTCTCCAGTTCCATCCTGCCTGGCCAGTTGGCGTCTTACAAAGTCTGCTCCACCCATCCAAAACCTGCTGATTTCCAGTATTTTGGACTCTGCCTATTGAAAACACATGGGTTTTCTAGGTGAGATCCAAGGGGGACAATTGATAGAACTAGATGGGGCCTTGCTCTGAAGTGCCAAAGGAAAGGGCAGTTGTGTGGAGAAATACCTTAGTTGCAGGATAAGGAGCAGAGTCTGTCCCTGACACAGTTCTAAAAGGATTGTGCTGGCAGCAGAGGGATGCTGAGCACAGACAGCAGCTTGGCTTAATTTCTAATGATTTCTACCCTCCTGTGTTATTCCCTTCAGCAAGGATCTGTACAAGGTCGCTAGCTTCCTGGAATAAAGATAGGTGGCTTCAGTGCTGCCAGTACTGCAAAATCCTTCCGCCCGTACCTCACAGCTCAGCAGATACTAGGAAACAGAGCTTCACTGCTTCCCCTCTGTACAACATGACTAGTTGGCTGCTAGTTGTAAGAGTGGAGAGGTCACGATTTCCAGCTCAGGTTTAAGGGATTGTGCTTTCCCTGCAGAGCTAAAACCAGCTGCAAGGGACCATGGAGCCAGTTGTGCCAGGGGACTGCAGCTCAGGGAGGATTTTTTGTTCTAGTGTTGCAGCTCCAGCTTATTCCCCTTCCTGTGTTGGTTTGGGATACAAAGAATTACTGCCAGCCAGTTTTTATCTAGGCAGGATGCCATGGGGCTTTTTTCCTGCTATTTCTCTTTACCAGACCTTATGCAGAGCCTGTCTAATGACTCAAAGATCTCTCTGGTTCTGTACTAATGCTGCTGTCCGTGACTGGTTCTCTTGATGCTTTCAGAACTGCAAGGGTGATGTAAAGAGGGGTGGAAGGTGGACAGGTCTTGGCCAGGATCCCAGTAACACAAATTGGGCTGGTACAACAGAGGCCGTTGCACTTCATACCCTCTGTTGGCTGGTAAGGAACCTGCAGCTAGTACTGTCAATCATGCTGATGTCAACTCCACACCCATTCCTGGTGTCCCTACCAGCAGATGCCCTGGGTAGAATTAATGTTTAAGAAAATAAGAGTGACCTTTTGAGCTACCACATACGCCTAACGTGAAATCCAGTCTGCTGGAGGGAGAGAAGCACCAAGACAGCAGGCTGGACTCCAACCAGACACTGCATTGCACCACTCTGTAAGGGGAATTGGACAAAGCTACCCTAGGCACTGTGAAACCACCCTGGCCCCTAGCAGTGCAGGTAGGGCTGTAGCTGACCTTTATCTACATGAGTACAGTCTGGGTTTTGCTTGTTTGAAATACTTCTAACTGCAGCAGGAGCAAAAACCTCCCTCTGCCCCGGACCCTTGGATGGGGCTGTGCACTCTAAAGTAGACAGTGTTGGCTGGGTAAGAAACAGCATCTTTATTAAATATAGCTTGGCCTGCAAACCTCCAGTGATCTGTCATACAAGAACTGCTGAGGGATATTAATATAGCTTAACATGATGCAGAGCAGTGCCTGAGATCAGGGGAGAACTCGTGTCAGCTGGAGGACCTGCACAATTGTGTCAGTGTTCCTTCAGAGCTGCCCCAAGCCCATACAGAAATGCCTTTCAGAAAGGTAAAAGGGGATACCTGCTCTATTGAGCCTATCTGAAAACCAGATGGATGAGTGTGTACTTTTTTAAATGCTTAATATTAGCCAAGTATAGGTGGAAGAGTTCACAGTGTTGTCAGCATCTCCGCCTGCCAGATGTTCACTCTGAACAGTAAGGTGTAAGGCCTATCAGATGGATTTCTGCCCTCTCCATCTGGCCAAGAAGCAGTTCTTGCCTTAGATTTGTGATGCTACATGAGGGAACCCACCTGCTGTTCTGATAGTGTACGTATGCTTTCCTAAAGTCAGCCAGGAGGAGGTCTGGGCTTTCTGAAGTGCTCTAGAAGGTGGTAATTGTGCTCCAGAGCTCTCATGATAAGGTAAGGCCACCCAAAATCACTCTGTATTGTGGAAGATAGTTTAGGTAGAGGAAGCTAAACAGCCACATTCAAGATGCAGTATAAGTGGGCCTGTATTCAATCCTGCTGTTTTTGCTGTTGTAGAAGAGATGGCTGAAGGCCAACTTTCCCTTCCTATACACAGCTCCAGGCAGTTCATTTCCAGGGACAGTGATGTTTCTAGTGTACCAGCTCCAGAAGCTGATACAAGATCCTTTTCTGTCCATAGCGCACGTGCAAAGCTTGCTGCTCCCTTCGACTCAGTTTCTCATAAGCTTCCTTGTTATGTAGCAGGTCCTGCTCTGCTTTCAAGTCTGACCTGTAGGACTCCAGAGTGAGCAGCACGCTGTCATAAAGGAGCTGCTTGCAAGGGGGTTTAAGTCTGGAGAGAGCCTCGTTTGAAAGGGTCAGATTTTCCTCTTCCTCACTGTCATCTTCCCAGCTGTCCTGTTCCTTATACTCCTTGAATTCTTCTTCTGACATGCACAGCACCTGTAATGGCCCAAGCAAAGAGACAAGTCACCAGGAGTGTGAATACATCAGCCTCCTCTGCAGAGCTGTGGGTTTAGAGCCATGTGGGGGAAGTGAATTATTCCTCAGCTGCACTGAAGGCGAGAGAGTAAAACTGACTCAGGTATCTAAATCACAAGTAACCTGTGGGTTAGAACAGCCAAACAGCAAACCTGGGTATTGGCAGCAATGGTAATGATCTTTGCTGCTACCTACACAAGCTGGAGAGGGTCCAGAAAAGGGCCACAACAATGATCCAAAGACTGGGAAGCTGTGCAAGGAAAGGCCGAGAGTGCTGGGTCTGCTCAGCCTTGAGCAAGGAGTTAGTATTTACAGAGTGTTTGCAAAGAAGGTGGAGACTCCCTTTTTACAAGAAGTTCCATGGAATAGAAAAGGGGTGATGGGCACAAGTTCCTCCTGGGGATATTCTGACTGGACACAGGAGGAAAATGTTTCAAACTGAGAACAATCAGACACTGCAATAATTGCCCAGGGAAGTGGCAACTTCCCAATGCTGGAGACTGTAAGATTCAGCTGAACAGGGTGCTGGGACACCTAGTCTAGGTCAGGTTTACCCAGAAAGGTTGGACCAGAGGATCCTTGAGATCCCTTCCACCTGGCATTCTGATTCTAGGAAGGTGCAGCCGTGCTCTAGAGCAGCAGCAGCAGCTGTGAAGCCATTCAGGGCTGGTGTGTAAGCCATGGGTCAGGAAAGGAAGGTGGCCAACAACAGTGCCTGAAGCCTGAGAGCTGGGCAGCCATGCTCCCTACCGCACTTCCCACAGGAGCATTAGTACCACGCTGCTCCCCCTTCACCAAGCTGCTCCCCCTGCATAATCTCTGCTCTTTCTGGAGTAGCTCTTCCACCCCTTACCTTCAGGGTCACAGACAGCTCTTCCTCTGTCAGCACCTCATCCCAGCCAAGTACAAAGGCGCCTTCCTCCCCCACCATCTCCAGCTGGCACAAGAAGTCCCACTGCTCTATGACCAGCCGCTGCTGCGCTTCACTTCTGGCACCTGCTTGGAAGACAGCAGAGATGCAAACCCAGCCTGGGCTGTGGTGGAAGGGAAGTGGCAAACAGAGAAGCTGAACAAGGAGGCAGAAAACCTAGCCATGGCCCCGGCACCTGTGATGTTGTGGAACAGGCTTATTTTTCATGCCCTCCTTGATCCCCGTTTCATCACATCACTACTTAAGGGGATCCCTGCCCCTTCCTTGCCCACAGTGCCACTCACGCCGCAGTGCTGCTGTGCGCACAGTCACCATCTGGATGTCGGCTGTGTCGTTGGTGTTGCTGGGGTACGGCTCTGCAAAGCCATACATGTGGAGGAGCTGCCAGTTGGCCATCTGCCCGTATGTGTTGAAGATCTCCTGCCCTTTGCTGATGGGCTGTGTTGTAACCATGCGTAAACATTGCTGCGGGCAGAGAGAAAATCATGGAATCCCAGACTCGTTTGGGTTGGAAGGGGGCTTAAAGCTCATCCAGCTCCAACCCCGGCCACAGGGAGGGACACCTTCCACTAGACCAGGTTGCTCCAAGCCCCATCCAACCTGGCCTTGAGCACTGCCAGGGATGGGGCCTGTGCCAGTGCAGGGGAGGATGTTGAGCAAAACAGCTTTATATTAGACAGCTCTGTCCCTGGGTTCACAGACCCAGCCCCCCAAGGCTTCCCAGCAAAGAGGAACCAGACCACAATGGTGCCTGATATTTTGCACTCACAGGGGAGTATTCCAGGTTGGCGTTATGGTTGGCCACATGATTCAGAATATCTGCTACAGGCACCATCACTGGCGGATTGGGTCCCTTCTCATCTTCATCTTCCTCTTCCAAAGGCTCCTGAAAGCTAAGGGAAGGGAGATGAAGACAAGCCAGTTGCATGCCTTGCAGCACAGGGGAAGCTCCGCCTTACATGTAAGGTTGCTGTTGCACAAGAAAGTAATGCAGTCTGCAGTCTTTCCTGTCATCCTACTTGTAGTCCTTGCTCCCTGTGGGAGCAAAGCCCTCACTTCTCACCTGTAGGCCATAACAAATGCTACCAGCTGCTTGTATAGCTCCAGTGTGTGCAGCCTGGGGTCAAATAGGTTGGGATGGGACTCCATGAAAGGCACAATGATGGAGCTGTACTCTAGGTGGATGTTGGCCAGGTCCTTTTCCACAGCTTCTGGGATGCCTGTGCCCTGCAGGAGCCTTCCTCGCTCTTCTTCAGGCCTGTTACAAGAAACACAGTGGGTTTATCTCCATCTGCCCCAAGGGAGGGGTCTGTAAACTTATTTCTTCATCATCTGAGCTTCCTGGTGTTCTCTAGGTTTCTGTCTTTTGGTTATGCCTGCAGGTTTCTCCAACCCATGGCAGTGCCTAGAGGGTCTCTCGGGCACCTGCTGCTGTTGGGATGGGGCTAGCACAGTGGATTGGGGTCACCCAGCAAGCCCATGTCCACTCTCCTCAGCAAGCCCTGGACTGTGCCTGCGTTCAGCTGCTCGTGGGAGCTCTCCACAACCCTGTGAGGTTTCGCCTTACCAGAACATGGGGTGATCCAGGCTCCTGAAGTCCTGCCAGAGGGAGAAATAAGGCCGCCAGTGGGAGTTGCTGGCTGTGTACTCGTATAGGAGAGCCAGCAGCAGCGGCACCCAACCGGACTGGCTCTGCAGGGACTCCTGGCCTAAGAAACCACAGACAAATGTAAGTTGACCTAGAACCAAAGCTTTATCCCACCATCCCGGCTGTCAGCCAGGGCGGGGGAGTTCTGCTCTGGTTTATCTTAGGTTTGGCTGAAGCAGAACCAGAAGTTGCTGCTCCGGAGCTTTGGGTGGGCACCTGGCTCTGTGATCCCACCATCACCCCCTTGCCCATCTTCAGCAAGGAAGGAAGTGTTCTTCCCCCTAGCAGTCTGTCCAGGCCCTCAACAAAAGCGTCTTAACAGTGGTGATAAAATGCCCAATTACCCCGTTTCCTCTCTGCTCCAGCATCCCACGTGAAATAGATGCAAGCCTATTTTCTTCCTTTAAACGGGAAGACCGAGGTAAGCAGGCAGCTCAGGGCGGGGGGAGCGCTCACCTTCCCGCAAGAGCGCCTGGATGGAGCTGGTGTGCTGGGACAGCAGCGCGGAGCGTGGCACAGTGCACAGGACCTCTCCCGGCTCCAGCTCCGCGGCAGCCACCATGCCGTACCCCGCCACCGCGCCCTCCCTGCTCAACCGGACCTGCGGCGAGACGGGAGCCGTGACCGGGCTGCCCGCGGGGGAACCCGGCCGTCCGGGGCCCGCGCTGCCTCCTCACCTTGGGGCTGAGCTGCACCCCGGCCCGGCCGCACCACGCCAGGAACCCGGAGAGGGGATCGGCGGCGCCGTTCCCCCGGGCGCTGCTGCCGGCAGGCGCCTGCGATGGGAACAGAGCGGTGAGGGGGAGCGATCGGCCCGGCCCGGCCCGGCCCCACGCCCGCCCGTGGGTCGTGTCCGTCCCCCCCACCGGTACCTTGGGCCTCTTGGGCGCCGACGCCATGGCGGGCTGGCACGTGGTTCTGCCCCACGTGGTCCCGGGCTGGCACTTCCGGGTGTGCGGGCGGCCCCGTCCTCTCCGACGGCGGCCGCGGAGGGTCACAGCGGGGTGCGCACGACGGGAAGGTGTTTCTATGAGGGCCTATGGGGGTGCTCTGGGGCTCTCAGCACCACTCTGTGGGATCAGAGGGTTGGGGGCACCCACTGTGTCTCTGTGGGGTGTCTCTGTACCCACACTGGGGTCTCCGGGGTGTCCCGATCCTGGTCCGGGTGCCTCTGGTGGGGTCACACCACAACACATGGGGAAAAAGCAGTGGGCTTTGATTAATCCCGATAATAAACCAAGCTTTGATCTCCCACCTGGGGCTTCCTTCCTTCCGTCCATCCCCCGGCCCATCAGCCCCGTCCCAGCACAACCACAGGGCAGGTGTCTGCCTTCACTGGATGCTTTTAACAAACCCAGTTAGTGCAAAGAGGTCCCTGACGATGCCCTGCTCCAGTGGAACCTCTGTCCCTGGCGCTCTGCCCCACACCATGAGCATTGGGGTCGGTTTGAATCTTCCCCAGCCTGGCCCGGTGATTCCCTTGGAGCAGAGGGGCCCGGTCCTGCAGGGCTGGAGAAGGCGCAGCGCAAACCAAGGCCTGGCTGTGGGCAAAGCCGCTGCCGGGACTCGGGCTGGAGCCGCGGCCGCCGCAGCCCCGGCGCAAGGCACCGACTGAGCGCGGAGCAGCCCCGGCCCCAGCGCGGCCCCGCGGCCGCTGCTCCCGGATCCCCCCGGAGCCAGCGGGGGCTCCTCGGCCGCTCCCGGCTCCCTCTCGCTGCTGCCAGCGCAGCCCTGCGGCACCGGCGCTCCCCGGGCGCAGCGAGGGTCGGTCCCGGGGGAGCCCCCGTCCTCCTCCTCCTTTGTCCCTGCGGCTCCCGGCTGTCCCCAGCGGGGCGAACCTGGTGCTGGTGCCTGGCAGGGCAGGGCAGGGCAGAGGCCCTGGTCCTGGTGATGCTCCTCACCACGGGAGGATGCGTGCGCTCCACTGGGGCGGCTTCCTTGGGGTGGAAGAGGCCAAAGCAAGTCCCCGCATTGTCCCTCCAGGGCCACAGTGAAGTGGGGTCCTCACTGCCTGTCTTGAGCATCCCCCAAAACCCCAACTGTGAGCCTGGATAGCTCAGCTGGGAGAGCATCAGACTTTTAATCTGAGGGTCCAGGGTTCAAGCCCCTGTTCAGGCAACAGCTTTATCCTTTAGGAGCAAAGCTGGGGAACCCGTGGGCAGAAACAGAAGTTTCCCCTGCTTCTTTTCCCTCATCTCTCCACGGCCAGCTCCATGCCATCTACACAGCACCACTGCTGTTCCAGCCACCCAGTACTGCAGCGAGTTGCACGATGTCCCAGGTAAGGGTGGTGTTTTGGGGTATGCATGGAGGGAGACCAGGAAATACAATAGATGGAAGCGGGAGAGACACAGCAGAGCTGAAGGGAAAGAAGACAGTTTGAAACTGGGGGCATGGAGGTATCTTGTGCCCCCCAACCCCAGGTTAGGGAGTGGAGAGCTATTGGGCACAGTTGAACCTTGAGCCTCCCTCTCCTTGGACTTTGGGTGTTCTCCATCCCTGTCCTTATTACCCTCTGTGCCATGCTGCCCCCAAGTAGTGGCTGCCCCATCCCTGGCAGTGCTCAAGGCCAGGTTGGACAGGGCTTGGAGCAGCCTGCTCCAGTGGAAGGTGTCCCTGCCCGTGGCACGAGGTTGGAACCGGATGAGCTTTAAAGTCCCTCCCAACCCAGACCAGTCTGGGATACTGTGAAACGAGCCCCTCACTGCCCATCTCAGCTCCTGGGCAGCTGTCCTGGTGGATGATGGTGTTCTGGCAATGAGACGTGGCACCTGCATCAACCCACCAGCTTATTTATTGTCCCGATGGACTTTGCTTCCAGCGGCTGCCCCCCCTTCCGCACGCACGTGTTGTCCCGCTCCAGCCCGCACCATGCTCCTCATTCAGTTCTTGCCAGCAAGAAGACAAACAGATAATAAATAGAAGCCTATTTGCAGGGGAAGGCGCCGGGTCAGGCTGTGCCACGGGCAGAGCTGTGCCTGGCCCCGTCCGGAGGGACAGCAGCGGGGGGGTGCACGCAGTGAAGCAGCAGCCCCACGGCTGCTACAGGCAGCACAGCCCTGCTGTGGGGCAGGGGGATAGAGCAATCTCTATGGAGGTACATTAAAATAGACTATTTTAAAAAGTTATTTCTAGGAGATAAAAAACCAGTGTGGCCCACGCAGGGCCATGGGGCTGCCCTGGGGCTTGGGGTGCGGGACCCCAGCCCACATCACCCTGGGCACCCCAAGTGGGTGCTTGATTGGGGGCCACTGCCGGTGCCAGAGCAGGAGCTGCGAGCCCCCCCAGCAGCCCTGGGGGCTGTGGGTCAGGGGCAGAGCACAAGCAAGGGGGGGGGGGTACCCTCCTGAGCCCTCATGCAGGGTCTAAATGACGTGGCAGCAGTTGAACTGCCCCAGTGAGAGCAGGGTCTCCCTGGAGCCCGGCTGGAGTCTGAAGGCCAGCGCCTTCTCACAGAGCGGGAACTGCAGGAGCCTGTCCCGCAGGCTGCCCCCTTTGCTCTTGCCAGGGTCCAGCTTGATCGCGTTCTCCACGCCTCCCTCGACGCTCCCCAGCCCCGAGCTCTCCACCGACCTCTCAGCCAGGCTGCCGGGTGCCTCCTGCCCTTCGGACTTGTCCGTGGGGCTCGGTAGGGCGCTGTGGGTCACTTCTGCCCCCAGCCCCTGGGGCACCTCAGCAGAGCTGCTCTGGGGGGATCCAGTGGCTCCCCTTTCCCAGGGGGGCTCTGCAGAGGAACCCCTGGGGTCTGCATCCTCCTTCCTCTTGGGGGGCTCTGCTCCATCTCCCCACAGTGCTGGGGGATCCCAACCCCCCCTCACTGCCTTCCCAGCCCAGCCCCAGCCCCCCAGCTCTGCCCCAGGGCCCCAGAGCTCCCCACAGCTAGATGGGTGGTGAGTGCACAGGAAGGCTCGCATCTGCTCCTGGTTCAGTGAGCTGCTCTTCCTCTCCATGGCACTAGGCCTCCCCTCATCCTCCTCATCCTCCTCCTCTTCCTCCTCACATATCTGCTGCAGGGCAGGGGTGCTCTTGGTGATGGTGGTGTCAACGGCTGGGATCTTCAGCAGGGTCCTGGGGGGCTGCCGGCTGCCGATGTTGGCTCCAGTGGGCAGGGGGGAGACGGCTGTGAGGCCATGCGGCACCTCCGTGAAGGCCAGGAGGCTGCTGCTGCTGCCCATGGGGCTGAACGTGCCCGGTAAGTTGCCCCTGAGTAAGAGGGGGGATGGAAATCACAGAATCACAGCCTGGTTTGGGTTGGAAGGGACCTTAAAGCTCATCCAGTTCCAGCCCCTGCCACAGGCAGGGACCCCTTCCACCAGACCAAGCTGCTCCAAGCCCCTGTGTCCAACCTGGCCTTAAACACTGCCAGGGATGGGGCAGCCACAGCTTCTCTGGGCACCCTGTGCCAGCGCCTCAGCACCCTCACAGGGAAGAGCTTCTGCCTTCTACCTAACCTGAATTTCCCTGTTTAAGTTTGAACCCATTCCCCCTTGTCCTATCACTCCAGTCCCTGATGATGAGTTTCCAGCATCCTTGTAGCCCCCTTCAGATACTGGAAGGCTGCTCTGAGGTCTCCACGCAGCCTTCTCTTCTCCAGGCTGAACAGCCCCAGTTTGCTGGTACCCACCTGAGCATCACAAGGGCTGCATTGAAGATGGGGATGTGACACTGCCTGGGGCCCTGCACTGGGGACCCAGGGCAGTGTTTGGGGACAGGGGACAGCAGCAGGACTCACCTGCTCTGCACCTCCCTTGCCAAGTCGTAGACGAGGCTGAGACTGCGACTCTGCTTCTCCTGCTTCTCCCGCAGCATCCTCTCCGCTAGCAGGAAATAGGTGGCCGTGATGTGGTTGTACCGGTTGGCTTCCAGCGCCCTGCATGGGACCAAGGGACCTGTGTCAGCGCTCGGAAGGACCCCAGAGCCCTTCCCAAGGGCTCCTGTCACAGCGCCCATCCCGCCACGCACTCCTGGATGGTGTCCCTGTCCGCGATGTTCCCACACATCATGGCCCGGAGGATGATTTCGTGCTCCTCCTGTGACACGCGCTTGTGCGAGGTGAGGGGCAGCAGGCAGCGGCTGGCAGGGGACGGGTCCACCCCCTGCAGCCACGGGTGGCCCTCGATCTGCTCCAGCGACGCTCGGCACTTGGGGTCCCGCTGTAGCATCCTGGAGATGAGGCTGGAGGGGGAGAGGGGTGACATGAACCCTGATCTCATCAGCTCCATCGCCCTTCTCCCACCCCAGCTGCTCGGGGCAGTGGGTCAGGGTTGGGGGGCCCCGGGTGGTGCTCACTCAGCACACTGAGCCGAGACGTGCGCAGGGACAGTGTATCGGCAGTCCATGATCATGGTGAGGGTCTCGCTGTCGTTGGCCTCCTGGAAGGGGGGGTGGCCGCAGACCAGCATGTAGAGGATGACCCCCAGGCTCCAGATGTCTGCAAGAAACAGCAGCGGTTCAGACTGCACCCACCGTGGCCCAGCAGAGAGCCCCAACCCCAGGCACTACCCACCAGCCCCCAGTGCTGAGCCAGTGCCCACTGGGATGCTCCTTGGGTGCAATGGCTTCCACGTCCTGCCCCACATATGGGCGACTGCCGCCCCACTGGAGCAGGGAAGGACATTCCCTATGCCCACATCCAAACAGTTGAGGTCTCAAGCAGTTGAGGCCTTCTCCCCTTTTTCAGGTGGTGACAACCCTGAGCTCTCTCCCACCCAGTAACCCACCCACAGCTCCATTTCAGAGAATCATAGAACAGTTAGGGTTGGAAAGGACCTTAAGATCACCAAGTTCCAAGCCCCCTGCCATGGGCAGGGACACCTCACTCTAAACCATCTCACCCAAGGCCTCGTCCAGCCTGGCCTTGAACACTGCCAGGGATGGAGCATTCACAACCTCCCTGGGCAACCCATTCCAGTGCCTCACCACCCTAACAGTAAAGAACTTCTTCTTGTACCCAATCTAAACTTCCCCTGTTTCAGTTTTAACCCATTGCCCCTTGTCCTCACTACAGTCCCTAATGAAGAGTCCATCCCCAGCATCCCTATAGGCCCCCTTCAGATACTGGAAGGCTGCTATGAGGTCTCCACGCAGCCTTCTCTTCTCCAGGCTGAACAGCCCCAACTTTCTCAGCCTGTCTTCATACAGGAGGTGCTCCAGTCCCCTGATCATCCTCGTGGCCTCCTCTGGACTTGTTCCAACAGTTCCCTGTCCTTTTTATGTTGAGGACACCAGAACTGCACACAATACTCCAGGTGAGGTCTCACGAGAGCAGAGGGGCAGGATCACCTCCTTCGACCTGCTGGTCACGCTCCTTTTGATGCAGCCCAGGATACGGTTGCTTTCTGGGCTGCAAGCGCACACTGAAGCCGGCTCATGTTCATTTTCTCATCGACCAGCACCCCCAAGTCCTTCTCCTTGGGCTGCTCTGAATCTCTTCTCTGCCCAGCCTGTAGCTGTGTCTGGGACTGCTGATTTCATGATATTACTCATCTTCCTGGTTCCCAAACAGACCCCACCGCAGTCGTGCCAGAGGGGACACCGCACTGAGGATCCAGGCTCTCCAGCTGCCCACAGCTGTGATGGAACCAGGCCAAGGGGGATCATGGGCACAGGGACTGAGGCAGGATCTTCACCAGCTCCTGAGCACTGCACAAACTGGCTGCCAAGGTGCATTTTTGGCATGCTGAGCACGCCCCGGGGCTCTCCATTAATACCTTCAGCTTCTTCAGTCAAGTGCCTGCATTTGAAATGTTCTCATCTGTGACAGTTTTCACCCTTCATATCCCACCAGCTGCCTTTCCTACTGTCTCCACATGCTCTCCCTGTCCTCAGCTCAGGAGCTGCCCTTCCCCGAGCCAACGCTGGGCTTTTTCCCTTAAGGGCTCATGTTTTGTTTTGCTAAATCCTCCTGCCCCAGACTCCAGCAGAGCTGCCTGGGGTCCCACTTCCCTCTCACATCCCCTCTCTGCCCCAGCAAATACCCTTGGTGCCCTCCACTTGGGAAGGGGATGGTCTCCCGAACCCTTCTGCACCCTAGCCAGGGCGGAAGAGCACTGGGAGCCATGGGAAGGAAGTGATTTTCAGGGTGGGAATGGAGCAAAGGAAACCTTCTGGGTGGAGGAGCTCCAAGAGCAGCATCCTGAGCCGGTTTCCTTCCGGCATCACCCCCTCAAACCACAGCCCACACCGGCCTGCTCCGGCTTCATCCCCGCCCTGGCATGATGCACGGCTCTATGGGGTCTTGGTGGGTGCAGATATAGGAAGAGCAGAGCACCCAAGGGACAGGCAGGCTTGCTCCCTGCAAGGACAGCGCGCCAGGGCAGAGGTGCTACCAGCACAGGGAACCAAAACTGAGGTGGTAGCTCACCAGCAGGACCACACTCCTGGCAAGGGACATGCGGGAAGCAGGTCCCTATGGTGAGCACCAGCCACGGTTCTGAGCCCCACCACCCTTACCGACAGCCGGGGCATCGTACTCATCCCCGAGCAGGATCTCGGGCGCCGAGTACGCCAGTGAGCCGCAGCTGGTGGTGAGCATCTTGCCGGGCTGGAAGCGGTTGCTGAAGCCGAAGTCAGTGAGCTTCACCACACCTTGCTCCTGGAAGAAGACCACGTTCTCGGGCTTGAGGTCGCGGTGCACCACGTGGAGCTTGTGGCAGTAGGAGATGGCGTGGACAATCTGGGCGAAGTAGTGCTTGGCCCGCGCCTCGGGCAGCCCGCCCTCGTGCCGCATGATGTGGTCGAACATGTCCCCACCGTCGCCCAGCTCCAGGATGAGGTACAGCTTGGCGTGCGTGTCAATGACCTCGTAGAGGCGCACCACGTTGGGGTGCTGCACCAGCTTCATGCAGCGCACCTCCTGCAGGAGCTGCCCCGCTGCGCCCCCCGCCAGCTTGCTCTTGTCGATCACCTTGACGGCCACACGCTGCCCGGTGAAGACGTGCCGCGCCGCCTTCACCACCGCGAAATGGCCCGTGCCCAGCGTGCGCCCCAGGTCGTACAGCCCCGCGATCTGCCCCTCGCTGCAGCCCTGCGCCCCGGCCATGGCAGCACACAGGGACGGCAGCAGGCACTGTGCCATGGGGGAGTTGCTGAGCCACGGGGGATGAGGGATGGGGCACCCCTGAACACCCCCAGCACCAGGTTGGGATCCCCCGGACATCAGAGCCCCAGAACCATGGGCATCCAGAACACCCAGCATCCCGGGACCTGGCCACCCGTCTGCACCCCCACCTCCAGCACCCTGGGCATCCCATTACTCCCACCTATACTCCTCAGCACCCTGGGTACCCCAAAACCCCATGCTCAGGTTCGCAGCACCCTGGACACCTCCATACCCCCACCTCTCTTCCCCAGCACCACAAGGCATTTGGGTATCCCCACCTCCACATCCCCAGAACCCTGGGCACCCCAACTGCCCACCTCCAAGTCACCAGCACTTTGGGCACCCCAATACCCTGCTCCCGATCCACCCCCCATCACCTTGGGCATAACCGACTTCCAGGTCCCCATGATCTTAGCGCTCTGGGCACCCCAATACCCTCATTCCCCTTCCCCAGCACCCTCTGTACCCCGCTGCCCCACCTCAAGCCCTCACCACTCCCTGGCCCCGGGCACCCCAGCACCCACCCCATGCCCCCCCCCCCCGTGTCCCACAGTGCCGGTTCCCCCGCGCTCACCGGGGCTGCGGAGCTGGGGCCACCGAAGCTACCGGGGCTGCGGCTGCCCGGGCGCGCCGCCCGCTGACGTCAGGGCGGCTCCGGGATCGCGCCTTAAAGGGCTCCATGCGCCGGGGCTGGGGCTGGGGCTGAGGCCGGGGTGATGCTCATCGCACCTCCCCGGAGGGAGCGGGCAGCGCTGCTCCTGGCGGGGGCGGGGGTGGGGGTACCGGTACCTGAGCCCGGCCGCTCAGTGCCCGTTAGGGGCTGGCATTCGCGTTAACGAGGGCTGGTAACGAGCTAAACGAGGCACCCGGCCGCTTCCAGGAAGAGCGGCAGAGCCCCCGCTGGGGCTGTGTCCCCAGGGTCCTGCTGTGCGTGAGCTCCCTCCCTGCCGCTCTCCTGCCTGCCCATGGGCACTGCTGCCATTTCACCGCTCTCCAGCATCGCCCCCTCCCACCCTCGCAGACGTGAGCCCTGTTTTCTTGGAACCGGCCCATCCGCCTCATTTATCTCGTTAATGGCCGCGGGGATGCTCACAAAGCAGATGTTGCTCCTGCAGATTAAGCCGCTCTCAGCGCGGCCGCCCCCGCTATGGTTAATGCCTTCCCAGAAGGCCCGCTCCTGCCTGCGATCCCGCAGGATGCAAACAGGCCTTAATGAGCCGGGCGCAGCTCAGACCAGAACCGAACACCCAGGGCTAGGGATGGAGGAGCTGAGGGCGGGGAACAAGCTGCCAGCAGCTCCCAGCATAGGAATAGGGGTGGATGAGGTGCCCAACACCCATCGGGGCTTTAGGAATGGGATTGGGGAGAGGGGGAGCTGCCAAACCTGCCTCTAAGCCAAGATCCTTCATCCAAAGCATGCAGGGTGCAGCCAGGAGCAGGGGGTCATGGTCCACTGGAGATGTGCTGGGATGTCCTTGATCATGCAGGGTCTGGGAGCAGAGCCTGGGCCATCAGCCTCCCTTGTCACAGCCCTCTGAACCCCTCTCATGTCTTATCCCTGCCATGACCCTGCAGGGTCCTCTGCATCTGGGGTTCAAAGGGAAAAGTGATTCCTTCCTGGCTTCTGGCACTGGGGTATCAGTAGACTGCTCTCAGAGCTGCTGCTGTTAGTGCAGGAGACTGTGCAGGCACTTACCACCCTCACTCCTGGTTGCCCTACACTAGCGAAGGGCCTGTGGGTGCTGGGTGCTGCACCCGTGCTGCAGGTCTGTATCCTTCTGCACCGTTGCCTGCTGTATGTGAGCCAACACAGGTCTGAAGCCTCCAGTTGAAAAAGGGAGAACAGATACGAGGTGCACTGGGATGCATGTCCCCCAACAGCCCTGGCCAGTGAGAGGCTGCAGAGATGCCACCTCCACCAGTGCCTGTTCTATGACTGAGGCTGCAGCTCCCTTTGGGGTTTGGAGTGTCCCTTGAAGGCCTCTGCACTGGAAAGCTCAAGGGGCCACATACGGTGGCTGTAAAAGACAGCGTTAGGGCTGGGGAGAAGTGAGTGGCTGGTTCCTTCCCTTCTTCCTGTGAAGTCAAGCTCAGGATGCCTAGGGGGGATCCTCTGAGAGAGCCGGGCTGTGGGGAGCTGCAGCTTCTTCAAAGAACACCTGCATGAGAGATGCAGTTAGCACGGGTGGGAGCTTGAGGAATTTGCACTGGTCAGGAGCTGGAAGGCTTACGGAGGCCATGGACCACGGCATGTGCCTGTCAGCAGCTGTGGGAACCATTCCCTTTGAAAACCAGAATGGAGGAGCATGTAGAGTGTGTAACCAGGAACCAGATGTCCTGAGGCTCCAACCGCAGTGCTGGCATGGCTGGAAAGGGAATTTGGTTGGAAGAAAGGTGGGGATCACTCCCATAAACCTGAGATGCCGGAGGCAATGGGAATCTGTTCCTCCCTGCAGCCATGCGGGGTGCAGGGACAGAGTCCTCTCTCCCTCCCCTCTCCCCCCCCTCACCCCATGGCTGCCACGGTGTCCATACAAAGCCGGGTTTCAGAGAAGCCCACCTACCTGATGGTTACCAGAGTCATGTGGCTGCAGCACTTAATTAATTAAGAAGCTGATATAAACTCCAGTAAGCATATGGGGAGGATGACATCGAGGCAGAGAGCGGCAGCAGCGCTCCCAGCAAGCTTGGAGAAGCAGCGAGCAGCAAGCCCCTCTCTGCTTGGAGAGGTCAGTGCTTCCCATGGGAAGGGGCTGGGATGGGGCTGGGGGCAGGTGGGATGCAACACCCACAACTGTGGGTCTCTGCTGGCAAAGGGCTGGGTGGTTTTGTGGGGATAGGGAGGTGAGGAGTGGCTGGTGCAGCTCTGGGCTGCTGGAGCCAAGGCTGGAGCCCCAGTGCTGCCGAAACAGGAGGTGCAGGGTTCCATGGGAGTCCCCATCCAGGCCTATGGGCAGGGAAGAGGAAGCAAACCCTGGGGTGGGGACATCTGGAGATGGTGTCCATGTCCCAGGCAGAGAGAGGTTTGTATCCTAATGCTCGAATGAGTGTCATTTCCACGCTCTGTGAGTGCAAGCACCGGACAGGAGATGTGCCGAATGTTTTGGCCACATCCCATATACGTGGGCAGTGAAAGCACAGGACTGCAAAGGCTTGTGGCTGCTGGAGGATGATGAAGGCTGCTCAACATTCTGGGCCAGGGAGACCCTGCGCTGCTGTAAAGGAACTGTGGAATCATAGGGTTTGGGTTGGAAGGGACCTTAACGCTCACCCAGTTCCAATGCCCTTCCACAGGCAGGGACCCCTTCCACTAGAGCAGGTTGCTCCAAGCCCCTGTGTCCAACCTGGCCTTGAGCACTGCCAGGGATGGGGCAGCCACAGCTTCAGTAGGCACCCTGTGCCAGTGCCTCACCAATCCCACCAGTATGTGGTGGCTCAGGAAAGGCCCTCCAGTCCACAAGAGCAAGTGGTGTGGTGGGTGTTGGCAGGGCTTACTTGGGGTGTGATGGTAGAAGGGCGGCAGTGGGGGCCAGGCCGGGCTGCCTGCAGGTGGGCTGACTCTGGCCAGGACCCATCTGTGTGCAGGCTGTCCCCCAGGACCATGCTGAACGTGCTGCTGCTGTGCTGCGGGCTGCTGCAGGGGGCTGTCCTCGGTGCCGACATGGGCTGTGGGCTGCCAGAGAAGGCGAGCGGAGGGCTGGAGGGCACAGACAGAGCCCGATCCTCCAGCCTGCTGCGGAGAGTCAAGGAGGTGTCTGCAGAACCGGCGGGTGAGTCCTGTGGCGCCCCACTCTCCCAGTTCCCCCCCACTCCACAATCTGCTTGCTGGCATGGCTGGGGCACCGAAACTGAAGTGGGGACCTGCCATCCATGGCCAGGTGCTGCAGGGGAGCCCCATAAAGCAGCATAGCTTTTTCTGTCACTGACTGGTGTCAGCAGTTATATAGCCTCCACCCCCTTGCTGTTGAGCCTTTGTATGTTGCAGGAGCTCTCCCCAGACTGGGGCTTGAGCAGATGACCCTGGATGTCCAAGAAGCCAATGGTAACCTCATGCACAGAGACAGCATCCTAGAACCGCAGGTAATGCTCCCTGAGCTTTCTTACAGACACCCCAAGAAGCAGGACAGCCTTCTCAGTGCCCCTGGGGCCAGCGTGCTGTTGCCTGGGAAGGGCATATCCAGACATATTGCCTGTTAGGGCTGCCCAGAGCTGCAAGGGGTTCTGGCACAGAAAGGAGGGTGGTCCAAACCTGTGCCCCTGCAATCTGTTTGATTAACCTCATGTGCACATTCTGCAGAGCAGGAGCAAACCAGGCAGTGCCTGGCTCAGACCCTGGTGCTTCTGCTTGGTGCCACCTTCATTAAAGTTGAGGCTGCACTTCAAGTTAAATGTGTGCATAAAGGCCTTGAGACATGATGGATGAGGCATGAGAGCCCCCGGGGCTCAGCGGTGATTCCCAACAGACCCAGTCCAGAACTGAGCTTGACAGAACTGGGCTGTTGGCAGCGGCAGGTTTCAGCAGCCACTCTTGTCTGTCTCCCATGCAGTGCTCTAACACCAGCTCTTTTCCTCCTGCCTCCAGCAGGCATCCTCCACAGAAGTAGAAGCTGCCGGCCGTGAGGAGCGCTCCCCCCGCCGCTGTGTCCGCCTCCTGGAGTCGTGCCTGGGCCACCAGGTCCCCTGCTGCGACCCCTGTGCCACCTGCTACTGCCGCTTCTTCAATGCCTTCTGCTACTGCAGGAAAATCAGCACCAGCTTCCCCTGCGGCAAGAACTAGTGCTTGTGCTGCGGGGCTGCCTGTCCCTTGCCCGTGTGTGGCATGTCCTGCTCTGCAGGTCTAATAAACCAGCTGTTAGCAAAAGCTATTGCTGAGTGGGATTGGTTCAATGTGTCTGCTTGGGTGTTCCAGGGAAGAGGGGGAGCAGGAGGTGAAGGTACCTCTGCCCAGGTGGGCATCATGTCCACACAGCCAATGTTAAGCACCTCCATGTCAAGAAAAATGAGACTGACTTTCCTTCCAGAGCCCCTGCAGGGCTCTTCCTAGTCTTTCAGGAGGGGTGCCCCAGGAAGGGACATTCCAGCTCCACTGGGAGCTTCACTTGTGTTCTTGCTGTGTGAGTATTGCTTGTGGTGCCACCAAAATCCAGGAAATAATCTTTGTAACCAGAATGACAGCTTAGAAAGCCAACAGGATTACGGTACCAGGTGCATAGAGGATTGTTCTGCCTATCATGCACACTGAGAAGAGACAGTTTACAGCTTATATATCATTATTATATGCACAGAATCATGTAATTTGCGTTCAAAGGGACCTTAAAGCTCATCCACTTCCAACCCACTGCCACAGACAGGGACACCTTCCACTAGACCAGGTTGCTCCAAGCCCCTGTGTCCAGCCTGGCCTTGAACACTGCCAGGGATGGGGCAGCCACAGCTTCTCTGGGCACCCTGTGCCAGCGCCTCAGCACCCTCACAGGGAAGAGCTTCTGCCTAAGAGCTCAGCTCAGTCTCCCCTCAGGCAGGTTCAAGCCATTCCCCCTTGTCCTGTCCCTACAGACCCTGGTCCCAAGCCCCTCTCCAGGTTTCCTGCAGCCCCTTTAGGCACTGGACCTGCTCTAAGGTCTCCCCTTCAGGAGCCTTCTCTTCCCCAGGCTGAACCAGCCCAGCTCTCTCAGCCTGGCTCCAAGCAGAGATGCTTTAGCCCTCACAGCATCTCCGTGGACTCCTCTGGGTTTGTTCCAGCAGCTCCAGGCCCCTCTTGTGTTGAGGACACCAGAAGTGCACACAGTGCTCCAAGTGGGGTCCCACCAGAACAGAGTGCCCACAACTCTCATTACTCACTGTGTATCGTACTGCATCTCCCCCAGGTGTCTCTGGGGTCATTTGGGGAAATACCCCCACTCATTTTACCCTTTTATGTAAACCCCATACTTAGGGACACTGAAATGCTTGTTTAGCCTTGCCAATTAACTACGTAGTCTCATTTGGGTTAATTTACAACCCCCAGAGGCTCCTTATAGCTGGGTTTTCTTGGAACCATTAACCTATCAACGGAAGGAAGACCCACACCGATTTAAAATAAAACAGCTGGTCCTCCTGTTTCATGCCTGCTCTATCTGGAGAGTTTTGGAAGTTTTGCCCATGACTATGTCTATATACAGTGAAATACTTGTTTAATTCGGTCTCAGTGGTGGCTTTTAACCTCCAGAAACAGGGCTTGAAAAGCAAGGCTGTGCTGGGGCAGTCAGGAGTAACAACACCACAGCTCCCGCCCCCCGCCATTGATCCCCCAACCGCCACCGCCGCTTCCCGCCCTGCACTGCCTCAAGGGAAGGACGCAGGAGCACGCACGCACGCACGCACGCACGCACGTACGCACGCACGTACGTACGTACGTCAGTACGTCATGTAAGCCGCCGCCATAGTCCTCCCGCTTCTTCGCCCGTCGCCATGTCGTCTTTCCCGGAGCTGTATTTTAACGTCGATAACGGCTACCTGGAAGGCTTGGTGCGCGGTTTTAAGGCGGGGGTGCTCCGGCAGGGTGACTACGTGAACTTGGTGCAGTGTGAGAGCCTGGAGGGTGAGTTGGGTGTCTGAGGTGGGTGGGGGGACACCCTCCGCCTTCATACTGAGGGGAATGGCTGTCGAGCTGAGGGGAAAGCTGGAATGGAGGGGTGGTGGGACTGTGTGGTGGCGGGGTGTTGTGTAGCAGCGGGGAAAAGAGTCCATATAAGCGGTTTTGGGGCTTTTTTCCTTCTTCACTCCTTGGCTGAGCAGGCATTTGGCGCTACAGAATTATAGAATGGTTTGGGTTTGATCATCTAGTTCCAACCCACCCTTCCATGGGCAGGATACCTCACGCTAGAGGTGTTTCCGCACCGCGGCTGCTTCTTCCGACCTCAGCTGACTCAATTTTGTGGCCTTGTGATTGTTAGCAGCTGATTAAAGCTGGCAGTTTAAGGAAGCTCAAGATCGCAGTGCTTTCTTGAGGAGGCTGTCTATCTGTGGTGTCTTTCTTGCGGTTGTTGGGAACCTGGTTAGTTTGTCAGGCTTTGCTGAGGAGTCTTGTTTTGGGCTTTCACTTCCTAAATGGCAGGCAGAGCAGGAAGGCTCTTTAAGGCCAGAAACAAGATTAATGGGGTAATATAACTTAATCCCTGATACCCGTAATCAGTTTGAGGAGATTGGGTCGAAAGTACATGCTGTTACTGAAGGGTTGCTAGTGGAAAAAACTCTAGTGCAGACCTTAGTAAATTCACCGGTTAATTACCCTTTACCTGTAATTTTGAGTTCTCTTTCAAGGCTAAACCTGACTTCCAGCCATCGTTTTTTATTCTAGATTGGTGTGTATAAACCTAGAGAGCTGCAAAGGTTTTGCTTAGTGATGCTTTTCATCTCTGTTCAGTTTATCTTAATTAGCCAGTGCTGATCTAGTCCTCTGTATCAGTGACCTGCTTAACAGTTTTCCCTCATGGGTGTCCAAAACCTGGGTCACAAATCATGAAGATCAAAGCCAGGTCTTTCTTGAAACAGAGAGAAACGTGTATCCAGAGATGTTGGTTGTTTTGGTCAATGGGGCTATAATTATTGGATTATTCTTTCTTCTGAAAATAGTGGTTAAGATCAGCCTGATCTTAACCATTGCTGAGTGATTCAAATTTGTATTAACTATCTAGAGGGATCCTTGACCAGCAGAACCCTGGATGCAAGTTACCTGGAGCTAATTGCTCAACTGTTAAATAACAGAATCGGAACAGAATGCTGTGGTGTGCCTCAGTCTCTACTGTAAAACATACCCAGGGTGTTTTTACTTAGGACAGAAGCCCCTTTTCAGGTAGACTTTTTTGCAGCTCTTCGCTTGCAGCAGTCTCTATGATTCTTGCTATGGAGCTCAGGGCCTGGAAGAGAGTGGTGGGAGGCATTTCTGCTCTCCTGCTAGTCGTAAGTCTCAGCATGCCCTAAACTATCACTTTATCAGCTTCCCTGCAGGTAACTTCTTCTTTGGAGTCTTTCTGTACCTTACAGCTTCTCCTTAAGCGTGTAATTTGGGGGGGGGCCCCCCCCTTTCCTTGCCTTCTGAATGAGGTTGTGTAAACTTTGCTTTCACTTGGAGTGCTGTTTTCTCCATTTGGAGTGATCGTTTTGGAGTTCCCATATCAATCATGGAATCCCAGGTTGAAAGGGACCTCAAAGATCATCTGGTCCAACCTTTCTAGGCAAAGCATGAGCTGGACTGCATGTTTAAGCATCCTGTTCAGGCCAATCTGAAGTGTTTAGTGTTGGGGAGTCCAAAATTCCCTGCAGAGGTTATTCCAATGGCTGGTTGTTCTCATTGCGAAAAATTTTCTTCTTGTGTCCAGTCAGAATCTCACCAGGAGTAACTTGTGCCATCCCCACTCGTGTATTTGTCTTGATATTGTTACTACCCTGTCCTGACAGCTCCCTGATGGTGGCTGCTGCTATGCTCCTTGTCACCCTTCATTCAGAGCCTGAATGCTGTTCTAAGTTCACTGCCAGTCTCATTCCGCCTCCACTTGGCTTTCTGTGCCCCTGGAGATACCAGAAGTGACAAAGTCCCTCTACAAGACACTCTACATTGTTGCCCTTGTAGAAGGATTTTCCTTCAAAGCAACATTGCTGTTGATCACGTACTATGTCTGTGGTCAGACCGTTTCTTTCCTCTGTCCCTTTAGTTCCCATTTTCCTATTTCAGTATCTGTTTTCTGTGCTTTGCAGACTTCTAACATTTTCTCTCCCAGATGCTTGTCTGCACTAAATCCAGGCAGTAGCTAGCTTATTATGCCAAAATAATTACTCTGGCATAAAATAAATTTTCTGCTATTCTTTTTTGTCTTCACTGCTCCTCTTGCCTGAGTCTGGCTCTGCAGTTAGTTCAGTCCTGGAGCAAATTATCACCTTGGTTTTGAAGAACCAGGGCTATCTTGGGGCTGGCCCTGGGAATCTGGTATCCGTCTGGTTGCTGCTGCTAGGAGATATTGCTTCCAGGTCTGAAATGCTGCTTCCTCTTGTGTGCTTGTATCGTTCTGGAAGCAAAAAGGAATTAACTTCTCTGCTTCAGGAGTTGGGCTGACAGCTTAGTGCTGCTGGAAGGAGGAGATCATGCTTTTCTGTGTGATCCTCTGCTTATCTGATCACAAAGAAACCCAGTTCAAGCTCTGGCTTCTTAATGAGTTGGAAATAGAGCCAAACAGGTGGTCAGGCGGCTCCTGAGCTGGCTGTAAAAAGGGACAGGAAAACAGAAGCAGGATTGAGGGGAGGGAGTAAGAGCTGTTGTGGCTTAAGTTCTCTCTTGAAACCCTCGCCAATAATCCCTTCTTTTAGCTCCAAATTTTGTGATTGTTTCTTTGCCAGAGATCCTTGTGTGCCACACACCTGTGCTGGGTGTTAGAATCTGCCTGGCCCTCTCTGTGACAGCCAGTTCCTGCTTCTGACACAAGGTGTCAGTGAAGGACTTGGTGCTGCTTTCTTTTGCCTCGATGCTGTGAGCATGGATTTGTGCTTGGGTGGAATCTGTCTTGGGTAACCAAACTCGCCCACATTTCTGCTGTCAAAAGGATGGTGAGCTATCTCCACCTTCTAAAAGCTGTGGTGGCCTGTTAGAGAGCTGGTATCATCTCTGGAGAATAAAAAGCTGTTGATGCATTTGGACAGCAGTGCTGCTTTCAAGCAGCAGAGTTCAGTCTGGGACTGGAATGTAGGTTATTGCCAGGCTTTACTGTTGGTCAGCAATGCTCCATACTCCAAGAACTGTATGGAGCCTGAAGTGCACAGAAGCATCTTTAAAAACAGGAATTTCTTTTCCTTCAAGTCAGCATTCATGAGCCTTCTATTGCTAATGTTCCTCTTCTTTCCACACTTAGTATAGGAAACATTTCTTTTTGACCAGCTAGTGTTACAGATGTGATTGATACAGTGAAATCCAGCAGCAGGACATATCACCTTCTACTTTGGTAATGAGGTTGTGAAATGGCCAGCTGAAAAGTTGGCTGAAGCTCATTAGTGTAGGCCTTTGTTGGGAAAGGCTTTCCACAGGCTGTGTGTTTCCTCCACCACCACCTCTGTGGGTGCTAGTGCTTACGTTGATGCAATAGGCCCAACTGGGGTCTTGTGCACCTTACGGAAACAATGGTAGGATGGGCTGTTTTGTATCTTCAACTTAAGGTCTGTATAGAATGAATCTCATGCCCCTGCAAGGCTCTCTCATGTTTTGCTTGTGTATCTCAGCCTGCACTTTTTCCTGTGGAAGCTCTTGGGTTTTCAGTTCGCATAACCCCATAGTAGTGGTGGTGTGTCACATCTATGAAGAGCACAATAACCATCTGAGCCCCAAAGATGTATTTGGGAGGCAAAGGCTGGCTAGCAGAAGAAAACACATGTGATTCTTTTAGATAGAAAGGATTTCCAAGACTGTGGTCCTCTTATCTCCGCAGTTTTGTCTGCAGGCCTCCATTTGTAGGATGCTTGCTAATCAACAGTGAAATTGGAGAGCTTGAAGCACTGGACTGCCTGGCTTCACACCAGCTGGAGGGCATGGTGGTCTGCCTGAATGGTGTCCTCACACCGGAGCCCTGTTTCCTGTCAAATTCATCTGCAGGAACACATAGGGAATGCTATGCTCTTGATACAGGCCTGGATGGCGTGGAATAAACCAAGACTGGATGGATTGGTTGGTTTTGAGTCTTGGAAGCTTTTCCAGGGTTGCTCTCTGTAGCCCTCCCTGTCCAGAAGGGGAGCTGCTTTCAGTCAGCTGAGGAGTGCATTAATAAAGACTTGCTGTCTTAAATGCCTCTTCAGTGTAATGACATCCGCTTCTCTTCCACTCTCTCCTCTTCCTCTTTCTCCAGGCAAAGGAGATGAAATAATTGGAAATGCATTGAGCATGTGATTGAGCTGCTGTGAAGTGAAATCTGTCTGTCTTCTTGTTGTCTAACCACAGAGCAGTAGACACACCAGAGCAGAGGCCTGCCTGAGCAGAGCTGTGGCCTCTTGGAGGCAAGAAACGGATGTTTGGAGTGTTTCCTCTGTGCACCAGGCTTCTGCTGAGTGCAGTATGTGCTTTTGTTTTCATAGTCCCAAAGATCTTTCTTCTCCCCTGGAGGCTGCCTTTGCTTTATGGTGTTATGTGATGAATGTTCACCACATCTCCCTTCACTGAGAGCAGGAGAGGCTGTGCTACCCTTCTCTCTTCCATTATATTGCTGTGGTCTTGGAGTTCAGGCTCAGAAAGTTTGGAGCTGGGTTTCGGTTTTGGCTTAACCACATGGGCAGTGTGTCCTCTTGTATAGAGAAGTTGCATTGTTACCAGAGCTACACACTGCCTGCAAGCCTGCTTTTGACACCTTGTTCCATGGTGGAGTTCATGGTGTTCTCCTCGGTGCGGGGAGAAGAGGGTAGGTCCTTTCCCATGTAGCTCCCCTGCTGTACAAGCAACCAAGGAGTGGCTACTTGATAGTCCTGCAGGGTGGCCATGCTTAGATCCATCTTGAACTCTGTGAATGGTTCAGTCTGAATCCGGAACTCGGTGGATGTAGAAGCCAAGCTGTAATGTGGTTAGGTACCTTTTGAAAGCATGATAACAATGTTTTCTGTCTCCTGACATCTAAGACCCCTTTGTGGAAAGATGACCTTTGCCTGCTGGGACTTTGCTGGAGGATTGTCCCTGTCCCCAGGAGCTTTCATCTGCAGGGTGAGGCTGAGCGTATGGGGATGATGACACCTGAGGAGGGCTTAGACTGTTCCTGTCTTGTGAATGCTGGCTGCATGTACAGAGAGAGAGCAGTAGCTGAAAGGCTTGTCCTTCTAATCCCAATGCTTTGTCCTGCATCCTCCAGTGTAACTGCTGGCTGTGGCTGGTTAATCAGCTGTCCTGTTAAAATAAACTTAAGGAAAACATGCTTTATTGGGAGAAAGATGGCACTTCCACGGCCTGCTAAATCATGGTGGCAAACAAACACTGTGGTCTCTGGCTTCCTGCAGGGTTCAGCGGAGGCTCTTTGCTGTTTGTTCTGGCCTCCTTTACTGGGCAGAGACACATTTCATGGCTTCTTCTAGCTAAAGTTGCATGCAGCAGCTGAGGTCAGCTTCTCAGTACTAGTGCAGCTTCAGTCCTTGTTTGTGTCCTGCCCCTCCTTAGAAGATGGTGGTGTCTGGGTTTCCTGGCAGCCTGTTGGTACTTTCATCTTGTTGTTTTTCCTTTGCTGTTGGCTCCTGCGGTGTGAGAATGTTTTCTGTCCTGTTTCCCTTAGCTTCTGAATGATTTTGCTGCCTCTTCTTTCAACCACTGCACTAGGTGCTGGGCTGATGTCCTGTTGCTGTACTGGACCTCAGAGGTTACAGATGTGACTTAGTGCAGTCTGGTTTTGGAGGGGAGAAGAAAAGGTTACATACAGGTGAAGTTTCTTGGAGATGCAGGTAGGCTAGGAGGTTTTCCTCACCTTTTGAAAGGATCAGGAGAGGGCTCCCTGGTTACAGGGCTCCTGAGGAAACAAAACCTGGATATGATGGGTTTGAGGCTCTGATGGGGGCAACTTCAACCCTGGGAAGGGCTGGACTAGAAACATGGGCTGCTGTTTGGTGCTGAGGATGTCTCAGAGAAGTGAAGAATGAGAGGCAAGATGCTGGTGGGTGGAAAGGGGCCAAGATGATGCTTCCCTGTGTCTAGCTCTGGCCTAGAGGAGTTGTTCCTCCTCTGGCTTGAAGGAATTACTCCTCCTCTGGTCTAGAGGAATGGCTGCCTGACAGCAGAAGAAAACTGGTATGCCTGTACTGTGGTGTGTGTCCACAGAAAAGGTCTTAAATTCTCTGGGGAATGAAGGGTCTCTAGATGCTTCTTGGGTAAGATTTCAGAGAATCAGTTCCAGGAGTGTCTGAGGTGGCTTTAAACAGACCTAATGGAAAGCAATAAGCCAAATGGTAATGACTGCAGTCTTCTGAAGGGAGATGTGGGTGATAGAGCTGAACTGCAGACTGCTGTGTGATCCCTCAGCTGCTTTACTGCCTCCAGCCTGGGATATAGCAAAAAAGATTGTAATTTTAATACATGCAGTGATGGCCCAGGGTGCTTTGGAGTGAGATGTCAGGGTCACAGCAGATAATTGTGTGAAAACATCAGTTAAGCTTTTGCATGATCCCATGCCTGTGTGTGAGAAGACAAATTGGTCCTTGCCTGGAAGTGCTCAAGCCCTTAACTTGATTCAGAGCTCTGCAATGCAGTTATGGGAGGATGCTGAAGAAGGAAGGGTGGAAGTTTGAGTTGCTAGGGCCTTGGGTCACTGTGAGTAGGGCTTAGAGAATAGGCTTTGACTCACGGATATCTGAAAAACTGAATAATGGCTTAATTCCTTGTTATGACACAGCAGACCTGCAGGAGAGCATAGTAGTATTACTTGTGGATCTGAATCTTATGAAAATATCATATGAAATGTCAAGGTGTGGTTGAATTAAACTTCATTTGTGCTTGTGCCTCACATACAGCCTGCTGCATCGAAACCAGAGGGCCTTATCAGGGATTTGAAAGGAGGTGGCTGTAAGTACATGTCATGGTAATTTCAAGCACTTCCCTCTTTGAATACTCAGCAGAAACAGGCTGTTGTTCTGACAGGCTGTTGTGTTCTTGCATAAGGCAGCTTTCTGGGAACTGTGACCTGGACATAATTTACTAGCTTTTGCGGGGGAGGAGAGAGAACAAAAGTGTTGTGGTAATTCAGACACTCCCATGCCAAATACTGCCTCAAATCTGTTTCTTAAAGTGTGTGAACTGTTTGGAAAAATGCCGAAACAAGCAAACATACCTCTCGGAAGCAGTTGCTGCATTGAGGCTGTGTGCTGATGCTACCCAGCATCTGGAGGAGCCCATCAGCAGTGCCTGGACTCTAGATGCAGGTCTCTCTTCTTTTCAGCAGGCAGAAGACTTCCAGCCAGCATCTTGTCGACATGCAGCGTGTGGGATCCCTGGCAGCTGCTGCTGCCGAGGTGTTGCAGTTGCTGCTAGAGGCCAACTCCAACTCAGTCTGAACTTGTGTTAGGAAACAGGAACTTGAGCTTCTGGAGAGCTTGGGGCTTGCTCAGCAGTGGGTCTACTTATTAGTCACTGTACTACTGCGACAGCTCTTCTGGCAGGGGATTTGTGAGTCCGTGGGGTTAGTTTGTTCTTAACTGTGAAGCCAGACATGTGAATAGCCCTATTAAAACCTTCCAAACCCTCTTGGCTGAGGCTCAGTGATGGGCTTGAAGAGGACAGGCTCACTTAAGTCACTTGTACACCATGGCATGCATCGAGTCAGGGTTTATAAATCTGGTCAGATTTTTGGAAAATCTATTCTGTTCTGTCTGCTTGGATGCTAAGAGATTCAGAAGACTTTAGTTTGTGTCTGGCTTTCCAAGTGTTATATAAACATGGCCCTTATTCCAATTGCAACATAATGTTATGCTGACTCTTGTGCCGTGGAGCTGGCGGGGCAACCCCCTCATCAAGCAGGACAAAATGCTCTGGGAGCTTACTCAAAGCTCTTGAGGGAGAAGCTGCAAGGCACAGCATGCAGCCTATGTGACTCTGATCTCCATGAGATGCAGCTTTGACTTCCTGGAAGTGGATGGTATGGCACACTCTACTTTTTGTGTCACTTGCAGCCTCAAAAGGAAGAGCAGAGCTGCAGGTCGTGGTGACACCAAAAGGAACAGATGGTTTTGGGCTAGTAGAATTGGAGTTGAGGAAATGGCTAGAAACTTTGGAAGCTTCCCTACCTGAAGTAAGAGATAGGTAGGATATGCAATAGCTGCTTCCTCTCCAAGGTCCTGTATAGCTGCAAAACAGCTTTGCATGCCTTTCTGGGAAGGCTTAGTTTTCGTTAAAGCTCTGCAGAATGGCAGAGAACTGCAAGAAGGAGGTATGTGAATGTAGCTACTGCAGTGCACTGGGCCTTCTCTTGCAGTCTGATTTTATGGGTGCAATACTCTTACCACGATCCTTTCTCTCACATTCACTGAGCAACTGCTGAATTTTGTTCCATGCTTTCTCCAGCCTCCTCTAAAAGCAAACAAGTAAAGCCCTCATCTGACGGTGGAGCTTAATTTCCACTTGGACTCCAAAGCTTCTCATCCAACACCTTTCAGAAGAGGGACTGAAACTTGTTGAGTGTTTGACTTTGTGGCAAGGTTCATATTGAAAACTCCATTGTCTGAGTTATCCAGACAATGTTTTCCCACCTCAGAAGTGCGAGCCTAAGTTGGCAGTGTTTTGGTAGAGCAAAACACAGCTGTTTAGCTGCAGCATAGTCTGAGGAGCAGAGATCTACTTTAAGTTTCTGCTTTGCTTCAGCTGGGTTGGGTGTTGGGCAAGTAACTCTTTGCTGCATCCAGGCTTCCTTAGTAAGAGTACCACCAAACTCTCCTGTAAACCATGGAAATAGTGCTCGGTTTCTGTCATGTTTCTAAGTTGCTGGCCTTTTCCTCTCTAACCACCATGTTTCCTGTGACGCTAAGCAGTGGTAATGTCTTCGTAACTAAAATGTGCTGGGTCAACAACATCTCTAATAGACCTCCTTGGAAATAACCAGAAGAGTTAAAGTCAGCTTGAAAGCTGTTTGACCCCTAGGGCTGAGGACAGTGTCTTGCTGTACAGTCCAAGCTCAGTTTGGAGCCCAGTGTGGAGGATGCTCTCCAGCTCGTGCCTGTAGCTGCGTGGAATGTCAAAAGATCAAACTTCTTAAGCTAGGCTGAGTCCTTGCTTTGACCTCGGTACTGTGGTTGCTTGTGCTGTAATGCTAAGGACTCAATGATTCAGTGGGGGTGAAAGGCAGCCTCAGTGCTGCTCTTTCACAGAAACCAGGGAGAAATGGCTTTTTTTTTTTCTTCTTGTTTTCTCTGGACTGTGTGTTCACATCTGGTTTGACTAAACTCTTCCAGCTACTCTCCTTTCCCCGTAAAGGTCTTGAATCCCTTGGAGGGTGCTTGTCGAACTGGCCCTCTGAGGTAAAGTTGAAGGAAGATGAACATTATGTACCAGCGCAACTAGCAGAGCTTTGTAGGGTTGTATGATGTTCCTCAGTTCTGGATTCAGTTTTTCCATGGAGACACTTAAATGCTTTTGGCTCAGATAGGGCTTTTATCTTGACAGAGCTCAGCATGTTGTGGTTGACTGTTGGCCAGGACTGGAGCTTGGTTGGGCACCTGACCTACAGCAAGGGTAAGGGAGGAAACAAAGGTTCCCTCTACTCCAAACTCGAGGAGGGGAATGCTTCTAAGCATGTTCCTTGTCTTGGTTTTGGCTGGGGTAGAGTTAATTTTCTTCTAGTAGCTGGTCCAGTGCTGTGTTTTGAATGTAGGATGAGCATAACATACCAGTATTCTAGTTGTTGCTAAGTACTGCTTATTCTAAATCAAGGACTTTCAGTCTTTCATGCTTTGCCAGTGAGGGGGAGCACAAGAAGCCAGAAGGGAGCACAGCCAGGACAGCTAACCTGAACTATTCAAAGGCGTATTCCACACCAAAGCATGTCATGCCCAGTATAAAAACCAGGGGGAGCTGGCTGGAAACCTTCTTGTCTCCAGGCTGGGAGAGATGGGCTGGTTCAGCCTGTCTTCAGAGCAAAGGTGCTCCAGCCCTCACAGCATCTTCATGGCCCTGCTCTGGACTCGCTCTAACTGGTCTGCCTGTTTTATAATTTGAAGGTTGCTGTTTGTGTATTTTTGGATTTGAAAGCTTTTCCAGTGCCACCCATCACTAGTATCTGAAGGAACTTGCTTGTGGGTACAGGTAGGTTCTTGGTTATGGTTGCTTCAGAGAAGCCTGCAACCAGAGCCCTGGGCTAGAGAAAGTGCTTAAGTTGTTGGTTTTTTAAATTATTTTCTAGGAAGTATTTGATAGAAATCTAGAACATCCCATCTTGATCAAGCGCAGTGGGCAACTGCATGCTCCGTTGCACAATGCCACAGTTACCTCTTTAAGATGGGGCAAAGCTGGTATTGTGAAACACTGATCACCTCCTGTGTTTGGGTTGTCCCTGATGAAACTAAGCACAGATAAAAACATATGATTTAATGTGTGTTTTTTTCTAGATGATCTTTCAGAGAAGAGAATGCCTAGAGAAGGGCTGAGCAACAGGATTCTTGAGTGTGCTCAAAAGAAAAACCAGCCCAAACCCAACACAAACCCTGTAGAATGGAATTATTCTTTCTTTTTCAGACTTGAAACTGCACCTCCAGAGCACAGACTATGGGAACTTCCTGGCCAATGAAGCCTCCCCACTCACTGTCTCCGTCATAGATGACAAGCTGAAAGAGAAGATGGTAGTGGAGTTCCGTCACATGAGGAACCATGCCTATGAGCCTCTAGCAAGTTTTCTGGATTTCATCACGTGAGTACCAGCAATAGCATTTGAAACACTGGTGTTCTTCCAGACTTGAGGGCTCTCAGACCAATTTTATACTCTCGACCCTGTAGCTCCTGTGTGCTCTACAGCATCTTGAACAAAACTCCTCTCTGGAGGTCTCAAAGCAGCAGCACAGTATCACTATGCTATTAAAGGCTTTTGCTTCTTGGGTGTGCTGGCACAGCTGCTTGGCTGCTTTCCCTGCAGCACTGATTCAGTCTCTATTGGACCTGTCATTTACCTTTGTCCCTTGTGTTAAATGTTCCTATTTTATTGTTCTTAAATGTGATCCTGCTGCAATGCATGTGCACAACAGCAGTTGCCTGCTCATTCTGACCCACTGAGGTCTGTCAGCCTTTGTCGAGGCTGCTGTGATTCTGATACCTCACTCTGGGGTCTGTATGCTTTCCTCTGATCCTATCACAAACTGGTTTAAGGAGTTGACCTGGCCAAAAATTGAACCACCTTACTATTTTGGCCTTAATAATTATTTTATTTTTTTTTTTTCCCCAGCCAACCCCATGGAATCCACCAAATAGTGGATTTCCAGTAAGGAAACAGAGGGCCTAGAACATGCAGCAGGGAAGGACAGGGCTGCAGCACCCTCAATATGTCTCACTTGGTGCAAGAAAAGACACAGGATGTGTACCCTTCCACAGCAGGTTCAGCTGATGTGAAAAGCTTGAAATAGCAGTTTCCTCACAAGTGTCTTCTAGCAGTTTTGCACAACCCTCTGCTTCTGTGTGTTGCTTTTGCTTTAATTGGTAATAAAGCAAAATTCCTTGTCTCAGTGAGATACCAGTTGTGCTTGTCGGCAATATTACTTCCGTGTTTCAGTTGCATTTTTTCCTTTCTTCAGTCTACACTCCTATAAGATCTATTTTGCCCTGCAAACTGCCTAGCCAGTGGCCTCTTCTGAGCAGTAAGGAGGTATCCTATGGGCAAAAGTTAATTTCAGGTTCAGTAGAACATGTTTTTAACATGGATCTCTGAGGGGAAAGTAGTACTCTGTTCTTGAGTATGATAGTTCATAAATCAGCACTGATTTATTTGATACAGTGAGCTTGGGCTCGTTGCAGGTGCTCTGGCACATGGTATTTAATGTTGCATTTCTAACACTTGCGTGTGTATTATCTTGCTAGCCACCTAGAGATTTTTGAAGGATGGAGGCTGATACAGACAGGCATTTGTGGTCAGTTCAAAGATTTTAAGATTGGCCTATCTGGGGCGTCTCCTGCATATGCAGATATTGATTAAAGACCTGTCTGTTTGCCACATTCCTTCTTGTTCTGTCCTTTCTGTGTCTGAAAGGACATAGAAACAACTATCTTATTTTCTAACCCAGTGGCTCTTACCTGTTATTTTTTGGGTCACTCTGCTAAAGCTGTCTGTCTTCTAAGCCTTTCCTATTTTCTAAGAAATAGCTTTTTTCTGATATGCTTGTCTCTGAAACACATGGAGTTTTCATATTTGGCTCCAAATACGCAGTAAGATATGGCAGGTAATCAGCAGGAGATTACTAAGCCCTCATCTTGCAGGAGTGTTTGCAATAGATGCAGCAGTTCCCTGCTTAAGCAGATTGGAACAATCTCTTCTAGTCTCTCAAACTGAACTTCCAAAACACCTCTTTGCCCATCTTGAGTTTGCTGTAAAGACTGTTTGAGCCTGGCAATATTAGGTAGTTTGTCCTCCATGCATGCTTTTCCTTTGCTACCTTACATGTTTATAGAAATGTTTCTATGGAAATACCATAGTAATTGATAATGGTCTTTTCTAGCTTCTGCCATATCTGTTTAGAGGCAATAGTTTGGGCGGGATAGATGAGTATCTTGCAGGCTTTAAAACTTGCTGTCCCCCAACAGTCTCACTTTGAAAACTGGTGTGTGTAAAAGATGAACCGAAAGCCCTCAGATCATGCCTGCCCTGATTACACACTGCATGACTTGGTAGGAAAACTCTGAATTGCTCTGGAAGTCCAGTTTCGTGTTATAACAGTCCTGTTGACCTTTATCCAGTGTCTATATCCAGCTCGAGCTGTGTAGAAGACCTTGAACATCTCCTGTGATCTGATAGCCTGGTGGCTATCATTCCAGCTGTTGGAATGACTTAATTATAAAACTGGTGGTTTTGTCCTCAGCTTGATTTAACTTTCATTGTGTTCTGCTTTTGTCTCTCTAATTTTGATGAGTTCTGTACAGCAAATCACAATTCTTTGCAGTTATCCTTATCTCTTACCTACATAATTTCTTCTTGAGTATATTGTCCCATTCAGCACAGGATATTTCTTCCTTGAGTTGTCTTCACTGTCATCTCTTCCTTTTTACCCACAAGATTTGCTTTAATACTGTCTGCAGTGCTGCCTGGACGTATACCTGCAAAAGGTAAAGCAGGAGAAAAGCCACTTTCCTACATGAAACATCCTCACTCTTGCGGAGCCTTTTGTACAAGGAGTCCAAGTGTTTAGTTGCATTTTCTTGTGGTTCTGCTGCACCACTGTTGGAGGAGTCTCCCCTGAGTCTGCACGCATCACACCAGTGGAGTGTTAACTGAAATAGAGAAGGTGTTACCATCACACCAGTGGAGTGTTAACTGAAATAGAGAAGGTGTTACCAGCTTCAGAAGGTCCAAGGTGGGAGTCACTGTCAGCATGTTACAAGCTCTAATAACTTCTAATGACACTACAGACAGGTTAAAATATAAGAATGATGTTGAAATATAGGAGCTTGGAGAGGGTACCACCTTTGCCCAGCAGTTTTTACTGTATTCTCTTGATAATACTGAGTGACAGGGCTAGTAGAAAAGAGGGTAGACTAAATAAAACTTCTTGGGCTTTCTTTCAGACTGGTTTTTTTTTCCCTGAAACTGTCCCATAGGTTGTAGCAGCTCTTGGTTCAGGGCAGGGGATAGAAGTTTCAGAGGTCCTGTTTTTCAGATCCCTCTCCTGGGAAGCTTCCCATGCACATCCCAGATAGCTTGAGTGAGCACAGGACAGCTCTGCTGGGAGTCTGGCAGCGTGTACTTGGGCCAGTACTTCACCTAACCCAGGGTTGTATGCTAGCAGCATCACAGGCAGTTTCAGCCCAGCAATGCTGGCAATGCTGGGAGTGTTGTGCCTGTGTGCACAGAGGTACTGTGTCATCTGCCTACCTGGGTGACACTGGAACAAGCCTGTGCCATTTGATCTCCTGCTCTGGCTGTGAACACAGAATAAGCGTAATGGGGTGATTTATCTTGGCCTTTTGAACATGACTATTTCGTACTCCTTTCTTTTAGGGTAGCTAATGAAACTTGAGGAGGAAATGGTAAAGATGTTCCTGGTAGGCAGCTCAGGGCAAGTGACTCACGAGGTGGTCAGAAGAAGAAATTGTACTCAACTGAATGTGTCTGTGTGCTAAACCGTACAGGCTGAATTGAAATAGAAAATGGCAGAAAGATACGGAAAGTCTGAGCATGGCTGGCTTCTGCAGGAGGAAAGCTTGAGTGCACTGGGACTGTCTTGAGAGAGAGGCATTGGTTGTAAACAGATTCTGAAAACTGAGTGGCACTGTAGGAGGTGTGACTGGCTTAAAATGGAAGGAAATGTTTTACAGCATGTCCAGTTCAGCTCTGAAACTCACTGCTGCAGGATGCCTTCGTAGGTACTTAACCTCTTGGCTGTCTTAGAAATACTAGATAACCTCACACCAGACAGAGGCATATTTAATATGTAGGTACCTTCGCACTGAGAGCAGTCAGGATGTTGGTGGCTGGTGCTGGGAGGTGGATGGAGCATTTAAAAGCAGTCTTTGTCCTGGTGGACCTCTGGAGTGGTTTTGAGTTGATCAGCACACAAGTGTTATGCTGGGTTTTCGAGTGTGCTTTGCTGTTGACCCAGGGCACATTGCTGATGGATCTGGGGAACTGTCTGATCTCAGGAGCAGGTATGTCCTTGTCCCCTCCTCAACCTGCCAAAAGCTGTTTGTCCCCCCGTGTGTAATTTCTCTTGCTTCGTTTCTATGGCCCATGAACCCAGATAGGGGCCATGGGAAGCAGAAGCAGCAGTGGGGCTGATGTGGGGGCTCTGGAGCACCGGGAGGATGCTGTTCCTGGTCGTTGTTCCAGCCCAGCTCCAGGGAGGTGAAGCAGCTCTGCCTGTGACTTGCCGGAAGGTGGCACTCCAGCCCTGTCACTGCCCGGCCCCAGGGGCATTCTGTCCGCTAGGTAACCTCTGGAAGCGAGCAGGAGTTAACTTACTGCCTGAGCTTAGGGGAAAGGACACTGTTGAAAGGCACATGAACAAAACTAACCCAAGAATGCACCTAGGCAGCAACCCAGTTCCACCTGTCACTTGCTGCCACTGCTTTTTGTCCTGTTGTGCTCCTCTCCTGGCACCACACTGACTCTTTCCTGGCTCTTATCCTCTCCAGGAACTTTCCTGTGGCAAGTGAAGCATTGTTAGTATCAAAATATAGAGGAAGTTGGCTGATTTCCCTTTTGTTTTTTCAAGTGGTGGCTGTAGCTGGTGGCCTTCTGCCACTGCATATTGTGGCAAGGAAAAGTTCTACTTGTTGAGCCTGCCACAGTCTGTGAAACACCTGCTATCTCTGTGTCTTGCCATGTAGCTCCTTGCTGGTGCCTTCCCATGTCTTTCAACAGCCCACAGTAGGTTCTGACTTGATAGGCACAAGTTGACTGTTAACATCTCACTCCAATACAAACAATTAACTGTTTGGCTGAGGGAATGCAGCGATGTTCTGCAGGGCAGCAACAAACGGGTATTAAGTGTACTTGAAACAGCAAAACCCACTTCCTGAATTCAACAAGCACATATTGACTTGTGGGATGGAAGTGGGTTTTAGGTTCTTCTCAGTGCTGTGCTGCCCTGCCTTTCTGTAAAGGATTTGTTTGTGTTAGCCTGTCAACATGCTATGTCCTGTTTCTCCTTCCTTTCAGTGTTCCTGTACATGGTTTGGATAGGATTCTTTATCATGGTGCTGCTTCTGACTGTTGCCTGCTTTAGCTTGGTCTGGTTGTCAACTTTAGTATTTTTCTAGGGGAAAACCATGTAATAAAGGTTTGGTTGTTTAGGTTTTTTTTTGCCCTTGCTTCAGCACAACCTCTTCCTTCCCCTTGGAAGTGGTTTCACAGATCCTAGGGTGCAGGGCTCTGACAGCTCTTGGGCTCCTTGAGCCCTTGCAGCAAGCTGTTGGGCAGAGAAGGGTTTGATCTTGTGCTCAGAGGGGGAAGCTGCTGGTAACTGTGTGGAGACTTGAGCCTGCTGTAAGAGTGAGGTCTAGGGGTGAGCTGAGTCTAAACACATTTCCCAAATCCATAGTCAAGCCTCTTGTCAGAGGACAAGACTAAGTTGTCTTTTGTCCTTACCTCACCAGTCTGCTAGGGCTGGGAACTGGGTTCTTTGTTGCCCTGGGGATGCACCTGGGAACTTCACTTTCAGTATGTTTTTGTGGTCACAAGGCATGTTTTTGATGAGATTGCATGTACCCTTCCCCTTTCACATGCTTTTTTGTAGCTGATGCTTCCCCCTGTTACCTTCTCCCTGACCCAGTGCTGCTCTGCCTCTCCCATGCACTAGATAGATCTAGTTTCTGCTGCATGACTTTGAGTTCGAACTTCATCTTGCAGCAGTGTTTTTTCTGGAGCCAAATTGTTTTCAATTGCTGCTTCTGCTGAAGAGCAGTAATCCTTTTCTCTGGAGTAGCAAGTTGCCTGTCTATTCTAAATATACTGGAGTGTGCATCCTGGCATAATTGCAGAGGTTACAAAACATGACTGCATCCTTTTGAAGGTCTGTCTTACAGAAGAAAAAGCTTTACATTAGACACTTGCAGTTTATTTGGGCAAATGCCCCATTCTGAAGGATCTTTCCTAATCTGCTGTGGTTAAAACTATGCTATACTATTTTCAATTAGTTGTTAACTGCTTGGTGGTGGTGGGGTTGGGAAGCAAAAATGATTGGAGTGGCTGGGGATCCTGCAATAAAAGCTTTATGAGCTTTTTCTGGCAAAGACTGTTTTGGCAGAGAAGCACAGGTTTCTGACAAACAGCTTCCCTGTTTGCAGGGAGTGCAAAGTTGAACTGATAAGCCAAATTCTTGGAGGAATTATGCAATATTCAAAATAAGAGGGCATGTAACTAATGGTCTGGAAATGATCACAGACTTGTTTCCTCTGGATGGTAGCATTGGAACTGCAGCTATTGTCCTTCATACCCACATACTCAATGGACACATATCTCCTACCTGTTTCCCAGAACCAGTGTCAGTGAGCAGAGACAGGTTTGGGTGCCTGATGGGGAGGCGTGGAGTCATCTTTCAAAATGGTGTGACTGCGGGTGCCCTCATCAGAAAGGGAGGCTTTCAAAGGTGGATTCCACTATGTGTTATGTTGAGGGAATGCTTTTTTCTCCAAACCTCTAATGCCTGGAAAACACTTCATTTGGCCACTGGATTTGAGCTGGAACAGTATAACCCTCCTCCTACAGACCAGCACTGTTCTTTGCTTGGAAGGTGTTAGCACACTGCCTCACAAACACAGTGAGCTACAGTAATGTTTGGAAGAGCTAGCAAACTGTTATCAGTGGCAGTAAAGATGCAGAAAAAGTAAGTGATGACCTCCAGATCTAAGCCAGTGTTTCACAAAGAGAAATCTTGAATGAAAGTGCAGCCCCAAGAAGTGGCTCTGTCAAGCTGTGGGTGATTAGATGGGAACTCTGGATAACATCCCTGCCCAAGCTGGTGCTGTTTCATCCAGAGGCAGTGTGTGGACTTGGGTATCTTCTTGGGCTTTGTTTAAAGCTGAATGTCTCTGGTGATTCTGTGCCTCATAGGAGCAGTCCTTGCCCTTCCCTCATGTTCCTTCTTCCAGTCTTTCCCTCTACAGCCTTTTTGGTAGAGGCATAAAACAGGGAGGAAGGTCATCAGTAGTCCTCTAATAAAACATGGTTGTGACTTTTCCAGAAGGCCACCTGTGTGCAGTACCTTCAGTTGGATGAACATTGACTGAACACTTCTGTTCCCATGTAACATGCTTCAGTCCTTGATTGAAACCATTCTCAAGGTGTTCCGGTGCTGGATTTTAGCAGCCTTCATTTTTCTCTTGCCGTTCCATCAGTTTGCTTCACCCAATGCTTTAGACTGCCAGGCTCAGCTTAAAAAAGGTCTGGAAGCCAAGGGTACTGCTTCTGAAGCCTTCTTGGGGGTATCTTGGGTCCTAGCTCCCTCTCCCAGATCTATTCTGCATGCATATTTGAAGTCTAGCAAATACTTGCATAGAGCTTTGTGGAAGTAACACAATATTTGGAGGATGAGCTCAATCTAGCCCATATGTTTTACTGCATGTCAAGTGGGATGATGATTTTGTCTTGTCTTCTGCTAGCAGCAGATCTGTATGCACAGTAATGTTCTGCATGTTTGTTGGGTCCAGGCCACGTGGTCACTGAGAAGTGAGTAAAGGTTTTTAGGCCATCAAACTTCTTCAGCTGGCTTGACTGCGAGACGCAGTTTTGGGGATAAATTGAGATTAAACAGCACAGTCTTTCATCTAATTTCATATCCTTGAAACGTGTTGTGTTTTGGTCTGTGTGAAAGCAGCATGATTACATGATTCTTGTCAATATTTAAAATGTAATTAGCGCTGGGGTCTGCTCAGCACAGCACGGAGTGCCAAGACTCAGCCTTGCATATCAGTCTAGTGTTTTTAAGCTTTGAGGCATTAAGTTTAGGCAGCCGGAGATTGTTGCACAAGGCTTTGAGGTGTTTAAAACATTCCCTTATATTTCAAGGGATTTGGACACAGATAGAACACAACATCATATTCATAAAGCCTCAAAGTTAAAAAAAAAAAGAAAAAAGCACTTCATCTAGCTTTTTCTCTCATTAGCCTTTAATGCAGCTAACACTGTATGACTGCTTATAAGTTACCAGAAGGTGCCACTGGAAAACAGAAGTCACTATCCCAAGACACGTAGACTCACTAGAAGATAGTAAAAATCGTGTGGAGACGCAGCTAAATACTGATTAATGCTGAGAACATTCCTGGATGCCTAGATTTAAAAGGCTGTCCCAGCCTCTCTAGTACTGTGATGTTACAGCTCTGCTGTGGAATGGTCTCAATGATCTGAGTTTAGCAGGGCACCCACTTAATGGCTGAATGCCCTTAGTTTGTGGTGGCAACCATAAAATTCTCAGCTTTCTCTTTGGCAGGTGCACAAACCTACCACTTAGGTGTGGTTTTTATTGGTGTGACTCTAGGAAAGACAGCAAAGATAGGAAGAGCACACTTTGAGCATCACATGCAGAACTTCTACTGGCCAGAAGTTGGTGGTCTGACACATTCTAGTCTGAGCTGAAAAACTGATGTAAAGATTTGATTCGGTTCATCTGCTGTCTTTTCCTCAAACAAGTCTTACTGAGGCACTGAGGTCTTCCTGATGTGCAACAGCCCTTTCATTTCCAGTTCAGGACTGCTGTACAGTTATTTACTGACGATCTTAAAAGAACACTCTAGATCCAAGTATGTCAGCTGTTGGCACTAGTGTTGGTGTCAGCTACTGGTCTTCTGTGCTTTGAAGTCTGTGTATTGCTTTCCCCCATAACTGCTTCCACTTCAGAGTCAAGAGGTGTGACAAGTGGCTCTGTATACCAGCACCTTTGCTCAAGTCCTTAGCCCAGTGGGATACAGAGAGGTGTGTGTACTTATGCACAAACCCAAGGAAGCAGCAGTACAACCAGCCCAAAACTTTTCCATTAGGCCACTTCCCCAACTAGCCCCTGAGTACTTGAATTGGATGAGCTGTAAGAATGAAGCACTGGATGCTAAAGTGACTGTGGTCAAAACAGCTTAATTGTCATTTAAAGCTGTCCCTAGAATTCATGCTGAGTTCAAGCACTGCTGTGATCCCACTGGAGATTTCCTTTTTTCATCCCAAAATAAACACATGCTTCTGCAGTCATCTGGGTAACTATCCAATGCGGTCACAAAGGACGCCAGAGACACTCTTCATCAGTTACTGTAGCAATAGGACAAGGGCTGATGGGTTTAAAGTTAAACAGGGGAGATTTAGATTAGACACAAGGAAGAAATTATTTACTCTGAGGATGCTGAGGCCCTGGCACAGGGTGCCCAGAGAAGCTGTGGCTGTCCCATCCCTGGCAGTGTTCAAGGCCAGGTTGGACACAGGGGCTTGGGGCAACCTGGTCTAGTGGGGGGTGTCTCTGCCCACAGCAGCGGGGTTGGGAGTAAATGATTTTAAAGTTTTTCCAACCCAAAACAGGCTAGGATTCTATGACTTTGGCCCTGCAAGCATTAGTCTGCATTAGTCTAATGCTGGTTTTAGAAAGCGTTAAAATTGCCTGAGCAATACAGTACCTTAACCCATCCCAGCAAAGCCCCTAAGCTGCAGCCTAGCTTGTGCACTTGTGCCTCATCCCACTGTTGACAGGAGGACTGTCCTCATGACCCCTTGCCCAGCAGCTGTTAAGCTAGAGTTTGGCTTCGGCAGGGCTTTCAGAGGATCCCTGAGAAACGCAGGTCATACAGTGTTCTGTCATTAGTCATGCTTTGTGACCACTTGAATTATTACGGTTTCTTTAGTATCCTGGAGCAGAAAGCAATAAAAAACCCAACCTATCTGCCACAGGACAGTGACTCTTGAAGATTAGATTAGTAAGTGGGGGAGGGAGAAGCCCTAACTGTCTTGGGGTCACTGCCTTGCAGGGCTATGCCTGAGTGCCTTCAGGCCAAGTTGTAAATGCCAAGTTGTGATGAGCTTTCATGAATTTCATGTGCTCCTCTGCTATAAAAAGTTTTTCCCAATGTTCAGTGGGCCATTGCAATCTTTCTTGCGTGTCTTATTTGTACTTAGGTAACTCCAGCAGGAGGAGGAGCATGTACATTGTCAAAGAACCTGCACATTGCTTTTGCATGTGTGCTCTATTCCTCCTTGAAGATCCTCCATTCACAGATTACAAGTTAGTTTCTGAAGCTTGTCTCTCCACTTTCCTCTCTGGGAGGTCTCTGCTGTGCCTGTCTGAGACCGTACCTCCCATAGCCAGCAGGGAGAACAGTCTCTCTGACCTACTGCTCATGGAAGGAACATTTCCCCCACCACACACACACCTTTTGGCTGTTCTAGGCATATCCTAGCCTGGCTTTGTTCTTGTTATGCAAGTGTCACCTCATGTGCATTGTGCTGAACTGGGTGTCACTGGAGGAGCGAAGGTGCTGCAAGGGGTAGAGCACCTCCACTCTGGAGGCAGGCTGAGAAAGCTGGGCTTGTTCAGCCTGGAGAAGACTCGAGGGAGACCTTAGAGCAGCTTCCAGTGCCTAAAGGGGCTACAAGAAACCTGAAGAGGGGCTTTGGACAAGGGCCTGTAGGGGCAGGACAAAGGGGAATGGCTTTAACCTGACAGGAATGATTGAGATTAGACATTAGGAAGAAGTTATTTTCTGTGAGATTGCCCAGAGGAGCTGTGGCTGCCCCATCCCTGGCAGTGTTCAAGGCCAGGTCAGACGGGTCTTGGAGCAGCCTGGTCGAGTGGAAGGTGTTCCTGCCTATGGCAGGGGGTTGGAACTGGGTGAGCTTTAAGATCCCTTCCAACCCAAACCGTTCTAGGGTTCTGTGATACTTACTCTTCTTGTCTCAGACTTCAGGAAGCTCTGAACCATCACCTCTCTCCTGCTGTGGCTGATATTTCTATGCTTGCTGACTCTTTTCTTTAATAAGAAATCGTGCTATCTTGTGAGATGTTGAGGACACTTCTCAGTATCAACTTGAAATTGCATTTCTGTGAATGTGAATTTCTGGAATATACCACACCTCAGTGTAGTGCTGACAGGAAGAGCGAGGCAGGGTGTAACTGTGAATATGAAACTGGCCAAACATACACTCGTTTTGTGTCCATCTCTTTGGCTGGGGAAGTAGCAGCTCAGAGGAGGAGTATAAAACACCACCTTGCCCAAGAGAGTTTTGCTATGGTCTTTGTGGAGGCAAGGGTGGGAACTTAAGGAAAGGTACCATTTTGTCTCTTAATTAAAACCCTGGCACCTTGTGTCACTGGGTGCAGCTTGCACAGAGCCTCCATGTAGTGTTTTCTCCTCTGAGCTCCTACCGAGAGTGTTCACATGAGCTAGTGCAGAGGCTTGCCCTCACCAAGGAGCTGGTCGGTGTCTCCAGTCTCTACCAGACCATCCTATGTCCCAATCTCTTTTCCTTGCTAAACAGGCTGCAGTAAGCGTTCATGGTGTTGCAAGTGACTCCTGTTTTGTGACGTCTCCCTCTTATTAGCTGCACTGAGAGTTAGTAAAGGTTAAAATGCTCTTGAAGGGGTCTGAGTATGCATTAACCATAAAAGCTGAAACCTTTGAAGCTGGTCAGAATCTAATAGGAGATTAGGAGGATGATGACAAAAGCTGCTCTATTAAACAGGTAGGTGGATGTTCTTAAGAAAACTGCTGCCACTGTAATAAATCTAATCCTTCAGGCCTCGGAGGAAATGCCAGCATGGCCAGGACCTCTGATACAGTCTTAGTACAGCTGTGCTACTGGAGGCAGATGCATTCTTGTTCGGACTTGGCAAAGGAAAGCAAGTGTTGCCCCTTCCACACATGAGAAGAGGCTTTTCCAGCTCTCCTGGCACTAGACAGCTTGCTCTGTAGTCATGACTGTTTTTACTGGGTTAAAGCAGGGATTGAATGGGAAGTAAGTGTGGTCCAGCTTTGCTTGAAGGGAATATAGCTATCAGTAAGGATTTGGTAGTGGTGCTGGTGTCTGCCTGGCCTCAGCAGGCAGGAGCAGACCTTTACCTAGCTGCAGCTGTCATTATTGTTGAGGCTTGAAATGCTGTCATAGTGGAAATTTGAATGAGAAATTTCCCCTCTGTCTTGTACATAGTAACTCCTTCTCCTGCAGGGATAAATCCTGCTCTGACAGCAAGATTTAAGTAGTTTCAATAGGTAAAGTACAAAAAACCAACAAGAAGTTGGTGCCAGGCCTGCTTAGAGATCTTGGCATTTGGTCTTTAGAGTGTGCATTTCCCCAGACTTCCCTGAAGGACGAGGAAACAAGCAAGTTATGAAATGGAGAGAACTGGGTTGTCTTTCCTGGGACCATCAGTCTGAAAGCAAGAGCTTCTCATACATGAAGAGGTCAGACTTGGGCTGTTCTTCCCAAGCCTGGCTTTCATGCTGAGCTGGGCTGGGAGGGCATGGATGAGCTCAGTGTGACTCCAGGAAATCAGAGCTAAGCTGCTCTGAAGACCTGTGAACAGAAAGGGCTCCAGGCATTCTCCCCTCAGTTCCTCTTGTGTGGTTGACTTTGGCCAGGCTCCTTGCAACTCGCAAATAGCTTGTGGAGAGCAAAATCCGTGGTGGAGCAAGCTGAGAACAGGAAAGAGGTGTGCTAGCATAATGTGCAATGACCACATTTCCTTGCCCGTTCCTTTACTGTAGATTGAGTTGAAGAAACAAATATGGTCTGGTACTGTGTTGTTGCCTTGTTTTGGTGAGATTAGTCCTGTGCGTGGTCTTTACTGAAAGCCACTGTGTTGCACTAAACAAACTTACATGTTTGAGGTCAAGTGGTGGAGCTGGGAAAGTCTGGTTTGTGTCCTTGGTCTGGTACACTTCATGGAGATCCATCTCTGTTGGAGTGCAGATGCTTGTATTTACCAGGAACCAGCTGCTTACTGCAAGGGACTTACCCTTAGTTCTCATAAACAGACTTTTCTTGCTGTCCTGGAGATTGCAATCATCTCCGTGGTGAGAGGCTGCACAAACAGAAGCAGGGGTAATGACCTTGTCGATTAAAAGGCAAAAGGACGTTTCCTAGGACATGAAGCTTGCACTGGTTGTCCTGGTTCTAGATTGAGCACCCCTGGAAAGGTAGGCTGCAAACACAGAAAGGCTCTCTGCAAAAAATAGTAGGGCCAGGAGGCACATTACCATCCCTGTGGTGTAAAGAAACAAGCAGCACCTGTTTGAGGAACTAAGGTGTGGATTTGTTCATGGACATGCCCTTTGAGCGCGTTTGAGAGGCAGAGAACCCATCTAATAAAAACTACCGAAATCTGCCTCTAACTGGCTCAGCTTACCTGCCTTTGATGTGGTTCAAAAGGAAACAGGCCTGCACTATGCCCTTCTTGTTAGCTCTGGAAGATAAAAAGACCAGCAACATCCCAATGCCTGCCTGACAAACATGTGCAGAGTCTTGCCAACTCTGCCCTTGTCCCAGTTCTAGTGTGCTGCTGGTTTTAAGTTCCCTTTCTTTGGTCCTCAAGTACATGTGGGAAGCCTGAACCTCAACAGTGTTCCAATTCTTTGCACAGCCCCTTCAGCCATTCTAGTTCAAGTCCTGATCTTGTTTGTCTTGGAGCATATCTCTTCAGGTCTCTTCCATCATCTCACTTTTTAGAGTTCTAGTAGTGAAAGCAAGGGAGTATAAAATCCCAATTACCCTGCTATTCCAGCATCTGTGTCTCTTTACTGGGCTGCTGAGGGACGTTTGCAAAAGCGTCTGCTCCTGACTGAAAAAAGACTCATCTTCCTTGATGTTCTTCATGTTCTCAGCTTGGTTTTCTTATGGTTCAGCTGGTGATGAAGATGCCTACAGCACCCCTTCTGTTCTTGCTATGGATGCTGCTTATCTTGTACTCTCATCTTGTGTTTACATGATGCCTTGATCCCTTGCTTGGGTCTTTTGCTTGGAGAAAGCAATCACCCTCTTCTCAAGAGAAACAAGAATATAGTGGAGAGAAGGGCCACAGAGAGCTTGTGTTGGTGGAAATTGTGCTGAGTGGTATAGACTGAATCTGCTAATCCTGTATAAGCAGAGAAGTTGGGTAGGGACATCATAACATGGGCTAATGCAAAGAACTTCCTAACTTTTGATGGCAGAGGTGTGAAAGACCTTGTGTGTAGTTTTGTGAGGGTGTGAATGAAGGTTGTGCCAAAGCTGCCAGCCCTATTGTTTTGGGAAGGGAGTGGGGCTGCAGAAGCATGATCCTTTCTCCATAGTCTTGGCAAGATGGAGCAGTGCTGCTGGCACTGAAGCTGAGCTTGCGTCAGGCTTTCTGCAGATTTCCCCTTTGCTAGTGTCTCTGTAGAGCATGGTGATGCAAGGAGAGCTGTGGGAATGCTGAAGGGAGAAATGTTCTTTGTGGAAAGATATGAGGAAGCTGCAGCCAGGCTCCTCTTGGACATATGTGGGGTCAGGATGAGAGACATCAGACATGGCCATGAGGGAAAATTTCGATGAGCTGTTAGGAAAAGACTTTTCATTGTGAGTATGGTCAGACACTGAAGCAGAGCCCCAGGGAGGTGCAAGATCTACAAATCCTTGCAAATAATGCGAAGTTCAGTTGGACGAAGCCCTGAGCAGCTGGAGCTGGCAATGCTTGGAGGAGGGCATTGGTCCAGAGACCTCCAGAAGTCCTTTCCAATTCTTCAGTGGTAGGTAGCAGATGCCCAGATGGTGTGTAGCATAAATTATGACCTAGGACTGTGTTTGATGCCCTTTTCCTAGGCTGGCGTGATAAGGAGACACTGAGGAGACCCCTTACTATTTTTTTGCGGTAAGGGTGCATCGTTCTGGACATGCTTACAGGGACTGAAGATGTGTGCCTGTCTGGTGCCAGTGCTGGTTTTTGTATTACTTGTATTGTGACAGGCTTCCTCTGGCGTTCTTCCAGGTACAGCTACATGATTGACAACGTCATTCTGCTGATCACTGGGACTCTGCACCAGCGTTCCATCTCCGAACTGGTGCCCAAGTGCCATCCTCTGGGAAGTTTCGAGCAGATGGAAGCTGTGAACATTGCTCAGACGCCTGCGGAGCTCTACAATGCCATCCTGGTGGACACTCCCCTGGGTGAGTGGAGCCTTTCAAAATATCTCTCAGCTGTGTGTGGAGCAGGTGTCCCTTTTTCCTGTAGTCTAACTAGGTCCAACTAATCCAAAGTTTTGTGCCAGGAAGACAGAGCAATGGGTAGTGCACAGCTGTGGCCGCACTGCCTGTGGTGGCTGGGCTTGAGTTCAGGTTTATGCCTGTCCTAATCCAGTTTTATCTCTGGAGGACCAGCTAGTTCACAGCAAATGTCCAAACCAGCACACTGGTAGTACAGGCTGCTGGGGAGTTTGGTTTGTGTGAGCCAGGCCTTGAGCTGCGGTGGCAGTGCAGATGTAGTTAGATCTGGTCTGCTAGATATGTCCATTTATCAGCACTTCTGGGAAACATCACCTGCAATTAGGGAGGAAGGAGAAAGTTTGAAGAGATCACATTTTCTAAGACCTCTCAATAATTGTCATGAGACACTTGGCTTCTTTAGTGAAGAGCTATCAGCTCCTCTTCTGGAATGAGTCACTTAATTTCCAGCACTTTTAGTTGGACCATTGGGCAATTTCTTGCAGGCAGTTTTTATAGAGAATCAGTGAGATCTGCATGTGCCTTTGCACATGAGAAAATTAGCTCTAGATGGAGGAAAGCTCTTTATATACAAAATCCCCCAAGCTCAAACAGCAACAGCAAAAGAAAGGTCCCAAAACCTTTTTAAGTTCCTTGTGTAGCAAGATCCTGCGCTGGGGAATACCATCTCAGTGGTACAGGACTTGACCAGGAGGCACATAATGCTAAAACCAGGTGTCTTATGAAAAGCTATTCAGACAGAACATTCTTTAAAGATCAAAGGTATAGGAAGTGGTTCTGGAGAAAATATGAAACCCTTATACAGTAGTAGGGGAGGTAGTCACAGGTGACTTGCTAGTTTAGCCTCTGTGGGCAAAAACAATGAGGTACACCTGAGTCAGCAGCTAATCATTGTTTTGGGGTTGCTAAAAAGAACAAAACACACTAAATCATCATATTGTCTGTGATAGAAATAGTTGTTTTTGGAACTGAAAGTGCTTTTGCAAGTGCTCTGTGTAATAATGGGGCAAGTGAAGTAGCTGTCATGGAAAAATGACTTGCCAGATAGAGCCCAGCAGAGGGGGAGAACTTGTCTCAAAGAGATCTGGGTTGCAAGGTGGAGTGACACAGCAGGAGAACGGAGGCTCTGCATGCAGCTGAATTGAACCTGCTGTAGGGATGATGTGTGGGAAGCAAATCCTCCTGATGAGTAAGTGAGAACTTCCCCATTTTGGGAATAAGATAAGGATATTTCAAAGATAGTGTCTCAGAGACCTCAAAGCTTCCAGCTGTGGAAAAAAAAAAAAAGTGAAAAAGCCCCATTACAGCAGCAAGGTGGTTCTGGAGAGCGCATATGGAAGTTAAGGGTCTTTTCCTCTTGCATTCATGTACTTGTACATGACTCACTTTTGCTTGCTTCTGCCCTGGCTAGGCTGACTTCTTCTTCAGACCTTTTGCCCTAGCCATGCCCTTGAGGCTGTGTACCATCTAGTGTGGCATTTCTTCAGCAGAACATGGGGAGTAGCCGTGTTGCCTAAACAAGCAGGCATGTAGGCTCCAGTTGTTTAACTTGCACTCTTTCCAGTGACCACACGCAAGGAAACAGCAGCTCTATCTCCTAAAAGTACTTGAGTAGCTATGTGGCTTGGTAGGAATGCCTAACCCCAAATGGCTTTCATAGGTTAGCAGGGCAAAATAAGACTTGCTGTTAGCTTAATTTGGAATATTGGAGGGCCAAGAACTGAAATAGCTGTGTTCTCATTCCTCTGCTACTCTGAAGTAGCCACTGCTTAGCTAGCTAGGCTAGCCAGGGAGTCTTGCAGTGAAAAACCAGTCCTGGCACACTCTGTTTTCATTTTTGCCAACCGAGGGAGCAGGGCTCCTCCAGCTACGTGGCATTGGTCTCTGATGTTCTTGCAAAGAAACCTTGGTGGGGTTGACCCTGCTTCAGGTCTGCCTAGACCCACAGTCCAGTTGCTATAGAAGCTGTGCACATCAGAGGTGTGAGCCTGCATCATACCTGATTTGTCACACAGAGCAGAGCACTGGTCAGCTCTCAGCATGAGTGCAGTGCTCTTTAGCCCCAGCTGGACTGTGTAAGCTGAGAAAGATCATATTTCTCTGTGTAGCAAATTCAGCAAAGTTGGTTGCTGAGGGAGAGTAGAAGTCATTAAAAGTCCTGTCTATGGGTTTTATTGTACCACTCGCTTGTCAGCAAGAGCACAACAGCCTTATGTTACATTAGATGTACAAGACTCATCTTTATCTAGAGCTTGAAGTACCCTGTGTTCAGTCTGAAATCTGTGGAAACATCTTCTCAAACTCCTTCCCAGAGATACTTTGGCAAAGTATGTAGGGCTGAGCGTCCTACCACAAAAAACACTAGTTGATCCTGTCTCCTGTTTCTTGCCTCCAGATAAAGAAATAGAAGTCCTTGGAAGAGGTGGAAAATGGGACTGATAGACCTGATGAGGAGAAACAGCTCCTGACTCCAGCTATGGAGTGTCATGGGCTGCAGGAGCTGTGACATCTCCATGCCTCATTGGAGAAGGAGGCAAAAGCACCAAATTCCTCAGGATTTGCTAGCCACTGTCTCACAGATGCCTAAGCAGACAATTGGGAAGCTGTCTTGTCACCTCTGAATACCTGCATCTAGGAGGAGTTTGGGTTTTGCTTGTTTTTGAACATGGGCTGATCTGGCACTGATGCTGGGGTTTAGAGCTGAGAACAGGCTGTTAACTAAAACATAGGACTATGGGGTGAAGAAAGATTTTCATGGGAGAACCCCAGAAATTATTGTGACCTGTAGAACCATGGTGGAGCCTGAGGTTTTGAATCATGGCAATTTGGTGACTACTGAAGATAAGGGCCATGCCTAGGAGGGTCAAGCTCAACACAGGGTGTGCTATTGCCTAGTATTATTGAAGAGTCTGGGAGGTGCTGGGCATGAATCTGGTTAAGGCAGTGCTGACTCTGTCTGTGGCTCTGTTTCAGCTGCTTTCTTCCAAGACTGTATATCTGAACAGGACCTGGATGAAATGAACATTGAAATAATTCGAAACACACTGTATAAGGTGAGTGAGTCTGTAGGAAAGGAAAGAGATGTTAACTTGCCTGGTTATTCCTAGTATGACTAGAGCTGTTTATTGGAGCTCCAGCCTAGGTGGCTTTCTTCAACCAAACACGGGAGGGTGTTTTCGTCTTGGAGTAGACTTGAAAGTAACTTTGATTTTTCTCTCTTTTTCCTCCCTGGAGTAGTGATAGAGTAAACATGACCAAGAAGTGGTTGCATCCACTGGAAAATAAAGACAGTGCACTTGGAGGTCCCTGCCATCCAGTAACCCAGCTCTGCAGAATTACATTAGCTAGGCAGGCAGAGTGGGGTGTTTTGTTGTTTTGGGATTTTATATTTTTTTGAGTTATCAAACTGTGAAGAGTCTGTGCAAGATATTTTGCAGAATTTATGCCTTTGAATTTTCTCAGGCCCCAAGCAGGCAGGAGAAGGTTGCTCCTTAACCACATGAGTTCAGGTGTGTAGTTGAGTGCATTCAGAGGGCTAAGGTTAACGTTAACATTGCTGAAAGACTTCCACAGGCTTGGCTCTCTCTCGAGCTCTTTTAGAAGAGCCTCCAACAGCCTGCTCTAGCCTTCAGTGGCTGTGGTTGGGATTAGATGATCCTGGTACAGCAGAGTAAAAGGTGCAGCTGGGGTGGAGAAGTCCTGCAGGCTGGGAGAGTGTTGGCAAAGGGATGAGGGAGGGCTAAGGATCAACTTGTCCTGAGCCCATACAGGGAGCTGTCATCTCTGCAGGCCCTGTCTGGTTTTAGCTGGCAGTATCACAGCATGTGTTTATGTGCAGGCTGTGGCTATCGCTCCATCTCTACTCTCTGGATTAAGGGTGGGATGCAGATTGTATCTGTAAGCCTTGTTTTGGCTGGTCACAGCCAGCCTGTAGTCAGTGTGACCTCTGCTTCCCAAGGAAGCCGTGGCCTGGTGGGAGAGGCAGAGAACAAGCCAGGCGTGAAGGAAAGAAGGTTAAGGGAGAGGAGAAGGAGCTGTGTGTCAGCAGTCATGCCCAGCAGCCTGTGGCCTCTGGCATGTACTGGTCTTTTGCTGTAATGGTGGGAAGAATTTCTGTTTGCATAAGTATCTGCAGCCTTGCAGGGTGCAGACCTCTGTGCACAGGACAACAGATTAGGGACTGTGGGTCCCAGTGGGTCCTTGAGTCCCAGCTGCTACATCCTTTTCCATCTCCTTTCTGAGGCCTGATAATGGTTTGCATTCTGCTGTCCCTACCTCCAGATAGGAGTGTGGATGCCCGATATCCCTTGGTATATGCTGGGACTGGCTCTTGTTGAAGAGCAGCCGCCAGGGAACACGGGGCTGTGTCAGTTACAAATCAGAGGGATGTGAGGGTGAAAGGTAACTGCCGCTTACAGACCCTCACTTGAAGCCACCTCTCTCCCCAGGGACTGGAAAATGTGTGATACAATGCACATGGTCTCCATAGGCAAATAAGGGAAATAAAATCAGGACTGAAATCTGCACAGAGCTGCTCTGAGGAACACAGCAGGCAGGTGCCTGGGATAGATGCCTCTGGCCTGAAGGAGGTGGTATGGGAAGGGGAAGCACTACCTCCCAGGCTTACTGGAGGTTTTTTGAAGGAATCCATGAGCATGTAGACAAAAGCTTTGAGCAGGATTCATAAGAGGAAAGCAATTACAAGGCTTTCTTCTTAGCACTGACAAGTGAGAGGGTTCTTGAATGGAAAGCTGGTTAAGACAGGGAGCAGAGGTTAAAAGTTAAGTGGTCAGCTATTAGTGTAGAGGATGGTCAACAGCAGAGTTCTGCAGCGGAGGCATGCTGGCATTATTTTCAGTGCTCCCTCCCTTTTTGCCACATCTTTAATGGCTGTGTTGAAGTGAACCTGGCTGACTGTTGGCCTTTGTTCTTGACCTTCTTGTAGGAAGTAGCTGAAGGAGCTTTGAACAGTAAAATACAGCAGGCAGATCAATGTGGAGTGGTAAATCATAGAATCATAGAATAGTTAGGGTTGGAAAGGACCTTAAGATCATCAAATTCCAACCCCCCTGCCATGGGCAGGGACACCTCAACTAAACCATGTCACCCAAGGCTCTGTCCAACCTGACCTTGAACACTGCCAGGGATGGAGCATTCACAGCTTCTCTGGGTAACCCATTCCAGTGCCTCATCACTCTCACAGTAAAGAACTTCTTCCTTATATCCAGCCTAAACTTCCCCTGTTTAAGTTTAAACCCATTACCCCTGTCACTACAGTCCCTAATGAAGAGTCCTTCCCCAGCATCCCTATAGGCCCCCTTCAGGTACTGGAAGGCTGCTATGAGGTCTCCCCGCAGCCTTCTCTTCTCCAGGCTGAACAGCCCCAACTTTCTCAGCCTGCCCTCATACGGGAGGTGCTCCAGTCCCCTGATCATCCTCATGACCCTCCTCTGGACTTGTTCCAACAGTTCCATGTCCTTTTTATGTTGAGGAGACCAGAACTGCACTCAGACTCCCAGCTGGGGAGTCTGTATAGAGGGGCAGGATCGCCTTCTTCAACCTACTGGTCACACTCCTTTTGATGCATCCCAGGATCCAGCTGATTTCTGGGCTGCGAGTGCACACTGAAGCCAGCTCATGTTCATTTTCTCATCAACCAACACCCCCCCACGTCCTTCTCTGCAGGGCTGCTCTGAATCTCTTCTCTGCCGAACCTGTAGCTGTGCCTGGGATTGCCCCAACCCAGGTGTAGGACCTTGTGGAGTGATATATGGAAGAGGCAATGAGGTAATCCTAACCGTGCTTGTATAGTGAGGGCCTCCTTGTTCCTTTCTACGACGAAATGAAGTCTTAGGTTCTGATTGCCCTAAGCAAGAGTATCTTTCCAAGGTAATCTGTTCCTAACAGTAGGAAAGAACTGCACAAATATTACTGTGCTGCTGTGTGCATCTGAATTGTGTTTGTTCTAAGCACTCATTCCTCTCCTCTCTCATCTTGGAATATGAACAGTGGAACAGGAGAAGCTGCTAAGGAGGACAAGTTTAATATTTGGGTACAAGGACTTCTGCATGAGAAACTGCAAAAAAGATTAGGGTCCCTTGCCTGCAAGAGGAGTGAACCCAAGCTGTGATGGTAGCCATAGGTAGTGTTGGAAAAGTTAGCATGGCTGGACAAAGCTACAGATCTCCCTTTAGGCTGTGTGTGACAGATTGATGAGGCTAGGAGGAGGCAGGGGGTGAATATGAGGGTTCGTGAAAGTAAAGTGCATTAAGGATTATTAAATGCAAAGATACAACTATTTCTGGGTTCAGGGGTTCAGGACACTGGAGAGTACATGGTGGGTGTACCCAGTACGCCATTTCTAGTTTGTGTTCCCATGTTGTCTGTGATAGCGGATCCTCATTCAGTGCTGGATATTTGAGTTCACCAGTTTTTGCTTGCAGAGTCTTAGGCTTGTGTGTGAACTCTGAGAAAGGCAGAAGCAGTGACTGACCCTCTCATCCAGGTTCCCTCTTCTGTTGTCCTCAAGCAAAGTCCATTATCCATGTCCTTGTTCCTGTGGTAACTGCAGACTGATGCTCTTTGCTCTCCTGCACTTGATCAGTGGCAAGCACTGGAGGTGATGTTTCTTTCATGTGTGATGCTCCCCCAGCAGTGTCCTCTTGCACTGTGTGGTAGCAAATATTTACAGAACAGAGTTACCCAGGTGCTTTCCTAGTGCAGAGCCTGAGGGTGTCCAACACGTGCATTCTTGGTCCATCCGTAGTCCTGGAGTCGTTGTGACAAAGCAGGGATTTGTGATGTCTCAGCGTCATTTTATTCCATCCCTTCTAAGTAATTCTAGTTGCAGTGCCCTGTTCAGGGAGGTATTTTATCACATGATGACTTCTGAGAAAGTTTTTGCTGAACAGTACTTTTAGCAATGCACAGCCTTCATAGGCTCCCCCTGGGAGATACAGTCATCTTCCAGCTGGATTGTAGTGTATCTCTGCAAAGGATTAAGTTTCCTGGAGGCAGCGTGGCTGTGCTTAGCCTAACGTGTTTTCTGCAGTGCTCCAGTTGGGATGGTGACAAAGTGGCTGCAGTGTGAAAAGAGGATTGCAGAGGATGGCTGGTTTCCTTCACAGATGTCCTGTCTCATCTCCTGTCTCCGCTTACACAGCGATACTTTCTGAGCCTAGGTCTTGCAGCTACAGTTGTGTGGCTTGGCATGCTTGTGGAGGCCAGAGCAGGGTCAGGAAACCACGTGAGACTTCAGTAAATGTGGTGGAGTTAGACAACTCAAAGGAGCAAAATGGGCTTTAACTTTGCTACTTGGGGATCTTGCCTGCAGTAAGATCATGCAGTCACTTGAACCAACCCAACCACAACCATTTACATCTCCGGCTCCTGAGGAAGCAGTTCCTAGTGTGGGCTTGGCATACAAGTTCATGTGGAGTGGGAGCTCCTGTGTTTCTGGGAGCATCCATGCATGGTGTCTGTCCTCTGCTGAATGGCCCTGTGGGGCACTAGATGAACCTGTGAAGGAGAGTCCTCACCACCCTTTCTTTTCCAGGCTTACCTGGAGTCCTTCTACAAGTTCTGCAAGGTGCTGGGAGGTACCACAGCAGATGCTATGTGCCCGATCCTGGAGGTAGGTCTGGAAACCCCTGTAGCTGGATGCTGTTGCAGTATACTCATTGTTCTGTACTCAGGCCCAGCTTGCCTGCCAGCATTAAGGATGCTGCAGATATTTCTCAGCACTGCATGCACATTGTGCCTGTGCATTGGGACGCCTGGGAAAACACTGCCTGAACATGACTTTGAGCAGGTTTGGTTCCCCAGGTGATGGAGATGATGGGCTTGGCCATTATGGATGCACAGTTGCACAGAAGGCCATCTGGTGCCTTCATGGCAACACCTTCATCCTCACATGTGGATAACAAGCAGGAGACAACTGGAGCTGTTCAGTGCATGTCTGTCTCCATGCCAAGGCTAGCTGTGGGGTGTGCAGGGCTCAGAGACAGTAGGTGAGGAACTCCTTGACCCTGCAGGGTTCTGCTCGGTGCTTTGGCTTGTGTGTGGGATTGAGGTTTCATCACCTGACCGTTCCCCATGCACCAGCTACTGGGCATACTGGGAGCCTGCATGTGTAGCCTGCCCTCGGTTGAGCACCAGATAGCTGTGTGTGTCCAAGGCAGCTTGTTCATGCTGCCCTTCTGATGTGGTTCTGTTCAGAGCAGCATCAGTACTTGCTGGGCTCTGGCAAAGATGCTGCATCCCAAGGTGAACCGCTCTTCTCCCACAGTTTGAAGCTGACCGGAGGGCCTTCATCATCACCATTAACTCATTTGGGACTGAGCTGTCCAAGGAGGACCGAGCAAAGCTGTTCCCGCACTGTGGCAAACTCTACCCTGAGGGCCTGGCTCAGCTGGCCCGAGCAGATGACTACGAACAAGTCAAGAATGTTGCTGACTACTACCCTGTGAGTGATTGGGGTTAGAGCCATGGGGACTGATGCAAGGACCTGATCTGGGTCAATGCTTCTCACATATCTGGGGGAACTTGTGGACTGACAGCCTGAGGAGAGGGGTGCCTGTCTTCTGCTGGTACCTGTTGGTCCTGTACTCTTCTTGGCCAAAGTGAAGTTGGCTTGCCTGGGATGCCATTGGTTTGTTAGTCATGGCTGTCATTGCAGTAGTGGTAGGGAGACCACCCGTGCTCTGTGCACCCCATCCCACACTGTGGGGCCTGCCCTCACCACAAAACCCATGAGGTATCAATGTGGCAGCAGTGACAGTCTCTCTTTGGCTGGTTGGGAGTGGAAGCGTGTCTTCAGTGAGAAGTCGTTGCTTCCCTAGCCGTAGTGGGTTGCTTTGAGATCTCTTTCAGTTGCAGAGGAGACACTGACTTGGGAGGACACTTTTTGGATGTGCCTGGGTTCCTTAAGCTCATCTTGTGCATGGCTGGGGACCTGTTTGGATTCGAATAGCTCAGTGTCCCCTTAGTGAAGCAGCCAGGGCATGTGGTAGTGTCTGTGGGCACAGGGGCCCAAACACCCCAGTCTGTACACAGAGGGCTCTGTACCTGCTGCATCCTTTCTGCAGGTTCAAAGCAACAATGCAGGTTTGAGACCTGCACATTTCAAAGGAGGGTGGGATCTCTGGCTGGACAAGCTTACAGATGAAATAAATGATTTCTCTGCCTCTCTGGGGATTGCCCTCAACTGGTGTGTGTGCAGTGCAGCGCTGGCAGCACCCCACTGCCAACGTTCATGTGTGCACAGGGCAGACTCTTGGCTTCTCTGTGTCTTCTGCTGACCTGACAGGGTGGCTGGGATGTCTCTTTGATGCCTAGGGCCCCCATATGCTGCTGAGCTTGGAGGGCTTTGAGTATATTCTCTTGTAATGTCTTCCTGCAGGAGTACAAGCTGCTGTTTGAAGGGGCTGGCAGCAACCCTGGAGACAAGACCCTTGAAGACAGGTTCTTCGAGCATGAGGTGCGTGAGCCCCAAGACACTTCTTGGCTTGTCTCTACCTGTGCCATTTGCAAAGCTAAGGGGAGCAGCAGGTGATCTGGATGAACAGAATCTGGGGGGAGGAAAAGGATGCTCCAGCAAAGGAGTGGGGATCCAGCATGGTGCTCAGTCCATGTTCTCACCCAGACACATTAGAGCAGTGTGGGAGGCAAGTTTGGGAGGCTGGTGAATCAATAGTAAAACCAGTGTAATTACATGGAAAAGGAGGATTTTCACAGTACTGAGGGTCTAAATAGTTCACCCTTTAAATGTCAGAGCCTGTCCTAAGCCATGTACTGTAGGTTAGAGCTGTCCCGAGGACCTGGTGAGATGCAGAGCAGGATTGCTGTGCTGAGCCTTCCAGCGTGCTGGGATAGTTATGGGACCTCCTGAACTGCTCCACATTTGTCTTGACCAGCTCCTCCTACCTGAGATGGACAAGTGACATGTCCATCTCTGGGCTTTCCCCAGGTGAAGCTGAACAAGCTGGCTTTCCTCAACCAGTTCCACTTTGGAGTCTTCTATGCCTTTGTGAAGCTGAAGGAGCAGGAGTGCCGCAACATTGTGTGGATTGCAGAGTGCATTGCCCAGCGGCACAGGACCAAGATTGACAACTACATTCCCATCTTCTAACCCTGCTCTGCTCCTGTCTGACCCTCCTGCCCCTGGAATGTGGAGGGACCCCTGTCTTAACTCCCTGAGTTACCCCTTGCCCAGACTCCAGGGATGTCCTGTCTGTGGAACTGACCCAGATGAGGAGGCTGTACAGTTGCTAGTTAAATTATTCACAAGCTGAATTTTGAGTTGTGTGTGCTGTGAGGCATCTGGAGGGACCAGGGCAGGAGGGACACCTCCTGTCGTGTATCTAATAGTCCCTGTGTTACTGTACTAATACTGTATGTGCTTATGCTCGTAGAGCAGGACCAACTGGGGGGCTGCTGCCTCCAAGGGGTTCCCACTGCTGCAGAGGAAAACATCAGGTTTGCTATAGCTGCAGGTCCTCTTTGTCATTGCTTTGCACGCCTCCTAGTCAGTTTTGTTCCTGTGAGATTTAGTTTTGAGTGTGGTTTGTAGCGTAGGCAATGCTGCTGTGCAATCCCTATATCTCCCTGTAGCTAACCCTGACCTGGGAGAGACTGGTCAGGACTGGGTAAGAGACTGTAGGAGTGGGAGGGGAGAGCCATACTGCTCCCTGCTCCAACAGTGTTTGCACTAGTACAGCCTTCCTGTGTCCTCAGAAGCATCTCTGTCAGTCTCCCTCCTGCCATGAAAGGGTTCCACAAGCTGACTGAGCTTCTTCCTCCCCTGAAGACCCATGGCTTGGGGGTTCCTCTTGCAGCCATGTGGGAGTTTGGTTCCTTTAGCTCTGTGGATGATGCTGGACACTTGCATCCCCCAGGGCTAGCGCATCGTGCTCCCCTGTGCAGGTTGTCTGCGTGGCACTTGCTGTGGAGCTGTATCCCTGCCACTGGCCCTTGGACACCCTCATGAGTGCAGAGGGCAGCTGTTGGTGGAGATGTCTCATGTGCTGTTCAGGCCCTGGCCATTTGTGGTGAGGGAGCCAAACCCTGGGCTGCTGTGTTGCGGCTCAAGGTCTGAGAGATGACTGGTGGCAGTAGAGAAGCCTCCCTCCCTCCTGTGGTGGGAAACGTGCTGGATGCTGCTGCTGGGAGGGAGGGAGGGAGGGATGGAGAGCAGCTCTGTTCCAGTTTGTGCTGTGGTCGCCTCTGCAGTGTGTATTATCCTGTGCTTCCGTTCCTGCCTACACCAATAAATATCTGCCTACTGCAGTGTGCTCTCCCTGCTTACTAACTCAGGCACCTGTTCCTGGATCCCCAAGAGGAATCTGCATCATCCGGGGAATTGGTGTTTGTGGTAGTGGAGCCTGGTGTGACTCTTTGCATGACCTGGGACACTTGTTTCTACCCCAGGCACGATGCTGTACTATCCCCGAGACCCTGGACACTCACTTCTGAGCGCACTGAGCTGCAGTGTTCCCTGGTCTGTGGGTCCAAATGGGTGCTGAGGTCATGAGTGCCCAGGAGGTGCAACTCAAGAACAAGGAAGCCCTTAGGTTGGGGGGCGGAGGGGAAGGGGGGAAGAGGCACAAGCTCCTCCTGCTAGGCTTACCCCTTTTCCAGGGCAGCTAGTGGGTGCTGCTGTCCCACACGAGGCTGTCCTGGTGCTTGATGCAGGGGTGGTGGGGACCCAGGTTAGTTCTGCCGGCAGGCAGGGCATCGCTGCCCAACCGTGGCACCACAGAAGGAGACTGCCAGAGCCCAGTGGTGTATCAAGAACAAATTTATTTAAAAAGTGACAATCATGTAGCTCATCTCGAGCTCTGCAGTGCTGGCAGCCTGGCCTCGGCCCCTGCACTCACTCAGAGCACATGGAGTGTGTGGTAAGGGCAGGGAGGCAGTGACCACAGGGTTCTGGGCATGACCCAGCCAAGAGGTGATGATGGAGGTGAATGTAGCTCCAACAGCAGTGACAAAGATGTTTGGTAGCTGAGAAACACCCACGGTCCATTGAAGCTTGTGGTGCAGAGCTGCTGAGTGAGGCAGGGCTGATCCCCTTTAAGAATGCATGGGTAGAAAAAATACAAAACCATGGTCTCTAGAAAACATTGATTTTTGCACAATAGAAAACAGATCTGCCTGATTCTGTAAAGCAATTTGGTTTTCACTGTCTAGTGCTGCCTATTTCCCCCCAGTGCAGGAGGGCGATGCTGGCGGCTGTGCACACGCTCGGGGGCCGGGGTACCGGGGAATCCCGGGAGAAGGTTTGCTCCTGCCCCGCGACCGCATGCGGGCCATGGTCAGGCCTTCTTGGTGGCATCGTGGTGCTCCTGCCGCAGTGCTCGTGGCAGCTTGGGGTTGATGAAAAACCCCTTCAGGAACAAGTCTCGCACAAAATAGGGCAGGTAGCGGTGTATGAAATACATGAGCCCAAGGCCCTGCCCTGGGTAATAACGCACGGCTGGGTTGGCAGCCAGGAGCCCATCCGTGATGCTGTTCACTACTGCACTGAGGTCCTCCACTGCCACCTTCATGAACTGGATGAACTGGCGGTTGATCTCTTCCACGTAGTCCTCGCCATAGGCCTGCAGCAGCTCCTGGGGTAGGCTGGCTACTAACTGCTTCTTCTGCAGGTTCCAGAAGGCAGGGTCGCATGTTGTCCCTGCAAGAATGCAGACCCACTGTGAGTTGTGTGGCCCCTCTCCTTCAGCTGGAACCCTGGCAGAGATCTGCCATGGTGGGAGCACCATGGTGGCTGCTGGTACCCCAGGACTAGAAAAGAGGTCTCAGACCCTGCCTGCAGTAGGAACAATGCTGCCATAAATGTGGCTGAGCTTGTTCAGCCGTCATTGGTGGCAGGGGATCACAGAAATGACAGACTGCTCTGGGTTGGAAAGGACCTTAAAGCTCATCCAGTTCCAACCCCCAGACACAGGCAGGGACACCTTCCACTAGACCAGGTTGCTCCAAGCCCTGTCCAACCTGGCCTTGAACACTGCCAGGGATGGGGCAGCCACAGCTTCTCTGGGCACCCTGTGCCAGCGCCTCAGCACCCTCACGAGGAAGAGCTTCTGCCTAAGAGCTCATCTCAGTGTCCCCTCTGTCAAGTTAAAGCCGTTCCCCCTTGCCTGTCCCTGCATGCCCTTGTCCAAAGACCCTCTCCAGGTTTCTTGTAGCAGCCCTTTAGGTATTGAAAGACTGTTACTAGGTCTTCCAAAAGCCGCCTTCTCCAGGCTGAACAAGCCCAGGGCTCAGCATGTCTTCTCTTCCCGATCTTCAGGATCTGCAGGCAGAGCTTGCTCCTGACCGTGCCTCTCACCAACCAGAGCCCAAAGGCTACAGAAGGCTGGGGTGGCTCAGAATCTGCACCTGGCAGCATCTTTTGCCATTGCTCCACCTTCTGCCTCCCTTTACCTGCAGGTGCAGGCAGCCAGCGGGCACCCTCCCTCTTACCTGTCTTGTAGTAGCCTGGTAGGACGAGGCTGACTTTGATGCCCCAGGGCTGGAGCTCGCTGCGGAAGGTGTCCATGAGCAGGCTGAGTGCTGCCTTCGAGGCCCCATAGGCTGCCAGGCAGGGGAAGGGCATGTCACCTTGCAGGAGCAAGAGGAGGAGTGAGCGGGCTCACTGAGCAGGCAGCTGCCTGCATGTCCGAGGCACAGGCAGGGACTGGGAGGACTTCAACAGGACTGCACTCCCAGCCCCTGCACACAGAAAGGGCTTAGGTTTTGTTTCGCTGAGAAAGCAGCTGGAATTTGGCTCAAATTAATGTGTTTTAACCAGAGGGAGGAAATATGGGAGGAGAGGAAGCTGTTTTCCCTCCCTGGGCCAGCCTAAGCTTGGGGTTGTTATCCCCCTTGGAGGCAATCCCAATGTGGGAGCTGGGCTGATGCTGCCCAGACTGGTGTCCCCAGGGTGCACACACAGCCCTGTGGGTTGTGTGGGTGCCCACTGTGGAGCTCAGCAATGCCACTTGCCCACCCCATGGTGCTGGGTGCCAGTGGGGTGCAGCTGGCACTGGGGACTTGGGGTGCCAGGGGTCTGGCAGGCCAGGCAGAAGGCAGCTGCTCACCTGCAGGGCTGCTGACGGTGACGATGCGGCCGCCAGCAGAGCGCAGCAGGGGCAGGAGCCCCTTGGTGAGCTCCAGCGAGCCGAAGAAGTTCACCTCCATGCAGGTGCGAAACTTGCCCAGCGGTGAGAGCTCGGCATCGGCGATGGTGTCGTTGAAGCCAGCGTTGTTTACCAGGCCCCAGAGTCCTGTGAGGATGGGATGCTTGAAGAGGTGACCCAAATGGGGGACCCCCCCCAACCTGGGGATCCCCACTGCTCCCCAGCTCATGGGGGTCCTGCAGAGGAATCATGGGGCCTCATGACAAGTCCCATTAGCACAGGCTGTCATGGATGCCCACAGGGTACCACGGTACTACAGGGACCACACTGCCTGAGGTCCTGGGGAGCTGCGTAGTGTCCCTGGGGTGTGGCAATGGCTCCTACCTGTGCTGTTGGTGTGTGTCTGGATGTGCTGCAGGACGCGCTGGATGTCCTCCGGCTTGGTCAGGTCCATCTGCAGCAGTGTCAGCCTTGAGGAGCAGCTCCTGCGCAGCTCCTGGGCCCCTGGGCCCTGCGGGTCCAGCACACTGGCAAACACCTGGAAGCCCATGGCATCCAAGTGCCGTGCCGTCGCCTGCCCAAAGCCCGAGTCACAGCCTGCAAGAGCCAAGAGGAGCCCTCCTACAGTATAGCCTGTCTCCATGCCCAGAGACCCCAAGCTCTGCCTCTCCATCCACATGGACCAAACCCCATCTCCAGCATTGTTCCTCCATCTCACAACCACCCTGGCTCACCACCCAGCTCCCAGCCTTGCTCTGGAGCACTTGCAGGTCAAAGTTGCTGTTTTCTATCACACATGGGAGGAAGAAAACACCTTTATCTGCAACCCTGTCACCCTGAGCACCAATCTGATGCAAGCTGCATTTACAGCGAGGCACCAGGACAGCCCAGAGCCCTGCAGTGGTGTGGGGCACACACCATACAGCCTCCAGAATCTCCACTGGCATCACTCAGAGCTGGCACAAGGTTCCATGGGAGCTGGTGCCTTTCTCTGAATGCTTTTCACCTACCAGAAATGGTGGCCAAGAGGCACAGCGCACCCTTTCCCTGCTGGGGTGCCAAGGGGAATAAAGAAGGGGATAAAAAAGAGGAATCCTGGTCTGCTCCTGCCACCCCACATCCTTCAAGGGAACATCCAACTAGGATATCCCATGCTGGAGAGCACTGGTGCTACCGTGCCTGATCTCAGCCTCATCTCTTACATCTGAGCTCAAGCAGATGACATTGTCACCCCCAAAGCTACTGTTGGGGTGGCTGGAGGACAGTCCGGACAGCAGCAGGGTGTTGTGGGGCCAGTGGCCAGGGTGGAGCGCCTGCGATGCAAACAAACAGCAGCAGCAAGGTACAGCCTGTTCTGCTGCTCAGTCACATTAACCATTAACAGGGGAGCACTGCACTGACAGCCCCATGATCCCTGCACCCTCCTGCTTGGCACCCTTGTGTGCTCCTTAGGACACCCCTAAGGAATAGCTCCATCAGGCACCTGGAGCCACCCCGGGATGGGCACAACGGTGGCCCTGGGCACTGCCACCCGCTTTGCAGGACTCAGACCCCTCCTAGCACCCATCCCACCAGGCCCAGGGTGGGCACAAGGACCCCATTCCTGCATCCCCAGCCTGGGATCTGACTGCTGCCAGCTCCAGCTCTTGGGGTGCCAGTTAAGCCGTCCTCAGCTCAGAACTGACTTTATTGCTGCATCGAAACCCATAATAAGCCCATGGCCAGAGACCAGAGTGGTATCACACACCAGAGGTGCTCAGGTGGCAGTAAGGGGCTACAAGGACCTCCCTTTCCCACCCAGCACCCATCATAGGTGCGTGCCAGGCTGGCTCAGCATCACCCCAGCATCATTGCTCCTGGCTCCATCCTTTGTGCCACAGGAGATGCAGAAGGTGCTGCTGATGCAGGACATCCACCTCTCCCGTCCCCGGGAACAGGTCATGCTGCTAGCAGCTGCCCAGGTAAGTTGCATTTCTCCTTTCCCAACAGGGCAGGAGAAAACTACAATAAAGATAAGGTTTAAAACTAAAAGTGCTCGTGGCCACGGCTGCAACAGTTACCTGTGTTGCTCCCACCCCAGCCAGCAAGAAAAGCTTCCAGTCCAACCACGAAGCTTCTGATCACCTCCGAAACCTCAAAACACCAGGAAGCATCCCAAAAACCTCAAAGAGACAAGTCTGCTGGCTTGTTTCAGGCAGCCCTGGCTCGGAGGCAGCAAACAGAGCCGCGTGCTGCCCGAGCCAGGCAGGGCTTGTTTTGCCTTAGAGCAGCAGGGCGGTCGGAGGGCTTGTTTCGGAAGTTCTAATTTATTCACACACACACAAAAACCCATCCCGGGATGCTGGCGGGAAGCCCAGCACTGGGAGGGTGAGGATGCTCTGGAGTTATTTAAGGTCTCTGCTTCCCAGCCGCCGCACTCAGGCATGGCCAAGAGTGCAGGGAGGGACAATGAACCCCCCCGGGGACCACAGCACGTGGCCCTGAAGCTCGCCCAGGGCCACACTCACTTCTCGTGGCTACCAGCACATGAGCCTCTGGGAGCGCTGGAGCCGGACAGTCTGTGCAGCCTCCAAGGATGCTGCATCACGAGGAGATGCCGGCGCCAGCCCCAGTTCCCAGCTTGCCAACCCGTTTTGCATCCGTGCTGGTGGGAGGGATCGCAGTCGGACCAAGATCAAGGGAAGCCCGGAATGGGGAGTGCAGTGAAGGAGGGTTGATGTCCTGAAGCCCCCATCTCATCCCCCCATCGGCCCCCAGCCAGCACCAGAGGTTTCTGCTGCAGCAGAGCACAAGTCTTAGTTGCAAAATCCAGCAGAGTGGGGGCAAACGCCTGTTCCAGGGGCTGAATGGGAGCTCCAGCCCCTGCAGCAGCTTCCCCAGGAGCAGGGCACACCGGCCTCCAAAGGAACTGTGGCACCATAAGCCCCAGCTTTACCTATCTGGAGCAAGCAAAAAGGCCTGGGCTCCAGCATTGCTGATGGGTGCTCTCCCACCTGCACCGAAGAAGACCAACCATGCAGCACCATGCGCCACTGCCCAGAGATGCCCCTTGGTGAAAGTGAAGCCACTGGAGGGGCTGTGCTGTGCCAGCCCAGCAGCTCCCATCCAGCCTCGGCAGCCTGGCTGGACTCATGCACCGGCTGAGGTCCCAGTTCGGTGTGGACGCAGCTCTTTCAGGTGAGTCAGGCACTGGCTTTCTGCTGTCTCAGGTCTTTGCCCTGCTCCTGCTGCCAAAACCAAGGCCACCATGCACAGACACATGCTTAAAATCGATGCTGCACTTTGCTGAGCAGAGCTGCCAAAGTCCAACCACTCCCTTACTCCTGTGCCCATCCTTGGGGATGGAGGCCTGGTGGGACACATCTATAGTGCTCACCCCCATTCAAGGCAGGAGCAGCTTCCCCACCTGAGCTGTGAGCCATGAATCTTCATCCCTGAGCCACAAGCAGAACATGCTCAAGCCTCACCCCTGGGCATCCTCATTTCTGTATGAATTACAACAAGCTGTACATCCTCATCCCTGAGCCACGCATGATGGGCGAGGACCAGCACAGACCTGGCAAAACCTCAGTGGCTGGAAGTGCAGCTCGGCTGAAGCAGTCCCATATGCCTGTGAAGCTGGCACCAGGTGGGTGCCTGGGTGCAGTGACAGCTTCCCAGAATCTGCTCCATCCATGTTTGGATCCCAGTGCAGAACCTGGGGAGGGGTTGCCCCAGCACTCAGCACCTGATGGAGCACCCAGGTTAGCTCTGGCAGCCCCAAGAGGCAGACAGTGGGGTGGCTTTGGGGCACCCCTTGAAGATGCTCCATCACCACAAAGCCCAGAGGCAGCCGGGTGCTTGCCAGCCACTGCTCCCCAGACCCCTGACAACGATTCCACCTCCCATACAGAGCTTTTGGACTGTGTGTCCCACCACCCTGTCCAAGACACCTTGCCAAGATGAAGCTGTCATCACTGTCACCAGCCTCACAGCCTGGGGATGGCGCTGGGCTCAAGGACACCATCAGCCAGAGGGGAGCTGGGGTGCCAAGGCTGAGAGGATTAACACACTGAGCTGCTTGTTTCCATAGGCTTGAGCTCAAATCATGCCTGGGGTGCCAAGCAAAACACAGGCTCATGGCCCTGGCAGGATCCACCACCACCGCTTCAGATCCAGGTCCTCCAGCAGAGGTTGGGTTTGAATGCAGCCACACCATGAGGAGATCCATCTGGGGACCTGAGCAGGTGCAGCAAGGGCTAATCCTACCTCCATCCATGTGGATAAGGAAGCCCAGGGTGAGGGTGTACTGAGCAGGGATGGCACCAGTGGGGGGGGGTGGGGGTGCCAGCAGTGGGGATGTGGCTCCCCAAAAGAGACATGGGCAGGGCAGGTCCATCTGGAACAAAAGCACCCAGGAAAAGCCCATGTGTGCAGGGCAGGGCCCCGCTGCCAACGCCTCCCGGATGCTGGGCACATTTGGAGCAGGGAGCGATAAAGGGGTGATGTCAGCCCTGGTCGAGAGGGAACAAATTCTTGGCAGGGTGCTGTGGAGGGAGGGGACAGCAGGAGCACCCGCAGCAGCGGAGCCACCACCACCTGCACCCAAGGTCCCCACAGACCCGTGCCATCACCATCAACAGGAAACCACCGCCCAGCCAGTGGCTGGCACTGGGGTGTCCCTGCTCCTTCCCCATAGAGGTCCCCAGGCAGATGGAGCTGGGCAGGTGGCAGCAGCCTCAGTGCTGCTGCTGGTCCTCAGCACCCGGTTTCAGGAAGCCACAAGCCTAATTAAATGCAATTTAACCGAGGGAAGTGCCTTCAGTGATGATCCAAATCCTTGGTGATGGGACAACAGCCAAGCCCCCACCCAAGCTGTCCCACCATGAGGGTGGCAGGGACCACAGCAGAAGGCAGAGCTGGGGATGCCCATCACCACAGGGGGCATATGGATGACCAGATCCTCTCCCTGCACCAGGGACAATGGCCATATGGTATGAATTACAACGGATTAGCTGAGTGGTTCTGAAGCCTCACACACCATCACCTCCTCCGGGGCGAGATCTTGCACTTAAGAAAACACTGAGAAGGGGGAAAATCTGATTTTCTGCCTAGACAACCCGAAGCAGCCGGCAGGGATGACGAGGAGCCCGAGGCTGGTGCAGATGCACCCACAGCACCTGAATTAAAGCCCATTTCTCAGGAGCAGGCACTGGTGCATCATTACTGGGGGCACAACAAGAGCAGTGTGAGATAAAGCAGTGTTGGCAGCCACAGCCCTCCCTGTTGCTGTCACTGAAAGCCACCCAGATGCCTTATCCCCCTCCCCAAAGCTGTGAAAAGCAGATGCTGCCTGCAACTGGTGGGGCTAACAAAGCCAGGAGCTTATACACGGCACAGCCAGGACAGAAACAAGCCCAGCCACCTTCCCCTGCACAAGGCCTCAAGGAGGTCAGGATCCATCCATGAGCTTGCAGTCAGGCTTTAAGCTTGGCACCCAGACCTGCTAAGCTCAGTTTAAGTGCTTGCACCAGCAAAGTGCAGATGCAAAAGCACCAGTCTCCCTCAGATGAGGATGGCTTAAGGAGATGACCTGGACTGGTAGCGATGGTGGCACTGGTAAGAACCAGCCCAGGGCTCGCAAGCAGGCAGGTGAGGAAGCGATTCTCTTCCCAGCACCATGGCGGGGTTTCGCAGAAAAAGGGCACAAGAATTTCCTAGAAGCAGCCACTCACCACATCCCAGGGCCAGGCAGCGTCTTCCAGCTCCCACCAAGGGGAAAGCGCATAGACAAGAACTGGAGCTTTCCATGGGCAGGCATGAGCAAGGGCACAGCCGGTACATCAGAGCTAATCTGGGAGGGATGGATGGATGGACGGATGGATGTGTGCCCAAGAAGAGGAAGTTGTGAAGAGCTGCAGCGATAATTGGGTTAATAATCACCTTCAGAGGGAACATGGTGAACCAGGAACACAGAGCCGGTGAGCCGCAAAAGACATCCATCAGCAAGAGCTGTCACTGGGAAGGACACCCGTGGCCCAGGAATGGCTCAACTGGATCAGTGCTGATAAGCCACTGCCAGTAACACATCCTAAGCTCTTGAAGAGGCAGGATGGGAAGCTGTAAATCTCAATGGACCGTGGCTGGGATTCAGCACTGAAGATGCTCCTGGGGAGCAAGGTGGTGGTATGCCATGCCTGGGTCACCTGCTGGTAGCATCCCTGGGATGCAAAAAGGCTCCCCAGAGACTCCAGCCAAGCCCCATATCCATCTCTCCCATGCAGTAACACATCAGGCCCCAGAAGCCAGCAAGGAGAGGAAGAAGGTCTGCTAGAGGCAGGGCGAAGCCATCCACAAGCAGCAGAAGGGAAGACCAGCTCTCCTACATGGATCACTATGAGCCACCACCACCCTGGGACATCTCAGATAAGGTATTTCTAGCATAGGACCAGGAGAACCTCTGGCCATATGGTGTGTCAGGTCAGCCATGGAAGAGCCTTGAAGTACATAGGGTGCCACTCCACTGTGGTGGTGACAAGTCACAGGGGTCTGGGACAGGCAGTATCAGCAGGGACAAAGCCCAAAGCTGTGGCTCCAGCCCAAGGCCAGGGGATCACAATGTTAAGCAGCACCATGACAAAGCTAACGTCGTTTCAATGGAGCTGTATCAGTTCACGGGTATTTTGGTGGTCTAAGTTTGTAAGGTGCCATCTTGTCACAAGAATAAACTGCCACCACATGCCACAAGCCCAGGCAAGCAGAATGGGTGCAAACCCTGCCCATCCCCACACCACAACAGGCTCTGCAGTTGCACCAACTCTGTTTTCTCTTGCAGCTTCCACATCCATGTGGAGCTCAGGTTTGGGGGTTTTCTTTGGGGGAGAGTTGTTTTGGGGTCAACAAAAGCACTTGGGAACAAAACACTGGAGCGAGCATCAACTGAGCACCAGCCAAGGCAGCTTTAGGCCCCCAGGCTGAGCTGTACCCCCATGACCACCTCAAGCCACACCAACCCTTTCCATACCTGGTTTAGGTTGTCCCCTCCTCACCCCCAACCTGCAGCTCCCACCAACTCATCAGTTTGAGTATCACAAGCCTGTTTTGGTGCATTCTGCCTAAATATATGAAGGTGGCCTCCAGGCTGATGTGCTCGGACACGATCGTGTTGACCCAGGTTGAAGAGCAATGCACACGGCAGCACCTACGTGTGCCCTCTGGCTTGGAACAGCACAGGCAGAGCCCAGCACGGCAGCTGAAGGGGGGACAGAAGTCACCACAGGATGGCTGCACACCCCAGGTTAGAGCTTGCCCCTGCCTGGTAACTGGGTCCCTGCAGAGGAGCAAGCAGAGTGTCATTGGACATGGACACAAGAAACAGATGTGCATGGTGTGATGCTTATGCCAAACTGGAGTATGGCCACCACAGTGGAGAAACAGGGTAGGGAGGGATCATAGATCTGCTGGAGTATGGCTGGTGGAAGCTGAGAGACCCCGCACAGGATCACTACCCCCAGAAGGCAATGAGAAAGGCTTGAAACAAGAAGCCAGGCTTTTAAAAGCCTCTGTAGAAGGCACCAGGGCAGGTACCTCCTCCAGGACCTGGCTCACAGCCCCTCCCTCCGCAGCCTGCACCCACCATCTGGCTCCCCAGGGCCAACCCCAACAAGAGGCTGCACCGCCACAAAGCCTGCAAAGCCAAAAACTGCTTTTCAAGATTACAGCCTCAGAGCCAGCAAATCCCGGGACAGCAGCATGTGGGAGCCAGCTTCCAAGGGGGAAGTGATAAAGCTCAGGGGCTGGCAGCTCTCCAGTGCAGGAACAAGCAGAAGTGATACGTTGCATGTGAAAGCGTGCACAGGCTGGGACAGAGCAGTGACTGGAGGCAGTGGATGTACCACAGCAGCTGGGGGAACTAGACAAGGAGGTAACATACATGCTGGGCCAGGTTAAGGAAAGCCCCAGGTAACACCTACAGCAACACACCGACAGCATGAAGGCAACAGTCCTGGTCATTTTCCACCTTGCAGGCTCCACAGCAGCATCTCCAATCTGAGATGGCAGTAAGGACATCAGGAGGTGAAGAGCTGTGAAAGCCCTACAGCCTTTCCTCCTGCATAGGTCATTTGGGCAAGCTGAGGTCCCCCAGCTGGGGTTTTGGAATGGCACTGAAAGAAGACCATGGGGAGAAGATAAAGGCACCTTGAAGACCTCTCCCTTCACCCCTGCTCAAGCAAAATCCTTCGTGGGCAAGTCCATCATCCCTGTGCTACCAGTAGTAAAAGCAGTGCAGCTCTTGTGTAACCAGATCCTGGCTTGAGGGGAGCTAGACTCAACAGTGGGTAACACAATCCCAGGCCTCATTAAAGATGTGCTGCTCATTGGATAGAGGGCAGCCACTGCCTCCACTCCTCTTCTCCCGAAGCATCCGTTCCCATCTGACAATCTCATTTCTGCAGGGAAGTCTCTGCTTTGTTGCTCTCATGTCCCTGCATAACCCCGAGTGCTAATCAAGCCAGCTTGGGTTTCCCTCCCAATTCTGGTCTCCCACAGTGTGCAACTTCTATGTGCTTTTCCTCCTCATCAGCTGTGCTTACCACTTTTTCTTGGTGAGCAGTGCTAAAACCCCATCCCAACAGGTCTGTGTCATTAGTGGGCTTCAGAAGTGCTCATTTAACAGATAAGCAAGGACAAGCTGAGTGGGTATATCGACATCTCTGCGGTGAGCAGGGGCAGGTATCAAGTTCTGAAGAAACCTACCGATGGGAAGAAGAATCCTAAAGCCACAGAGAGCTGCTGAGAAAGTTGGAGGTGGGGGGGTGAGTTTCAGCCTTGCAATGAGTGGCAGAGAGAGCAGGTTCCTTGCTCTGCTCCCAGAAACCAGCAGCAAAACCCGTCACTAGAATGACATGCTGCTTTTTTCCCCCCCATACTTTAAATACACAAGGGATTGCTCGTACATCAGGGTTGCAGTTTGGGTGTTCGGCTGTTTGGTCTTGGTCCTGTCCTCCCTGCTCTCAGCTTGGAGAGCAGTTGTCTCTGCTGTTAATTTTTAATAGATCCTGGAAAAAGCAGAGCAATTCCAGAGAACAAGCTGATGTTCAGCCTGCACTTCACCTGCAGAAGGGCTCCGGGTACCTCTGAGCTTGCTCATTGGCTCTAGAAGCAGAGAAGAAGCTTTCTATGAAGAACTACAGTGTCCTTGCATAAGGCTTAACTCACGGTGAGGCTGCTGCAGGCTCAGCACCAAATACAGGCTTGGAGCATGCCACGCCACTGCACCAGGCACATCCATTCTGGAGCCAGTCCGGGATACTCAACAGCCCCAAAGCCTCAACCCCCACCATCTCTATCACCCAGTTTAGCTGTAGAACAGGTCTAAGAGACACCAGCCCAGTCCAGGCAGGGGTGATGCTGCTCTTTCACAGGGGAAAGTGATTTACCTTTGCAGCAGAACAGTGAGAGTCCCAACATCTGGATCGAATCACTGTCCTGCCACAGTCACCAGATGCTTCCACATCTGGAGAGTCCATGGGAAACATAGAAGATCCGCTTCACTATGATCAAGCTGCAAAACCTCCATTAACCTTGAACATGATCTGAAGCTCTGACCCATTTCAGATAGCTAATGGGGCATGCAACTGTAACAAGAGAGCCCCACCAGGAAAGCCGCATTTCCCCTGGAGCAAGGAAGAAGAAGAAAGGGAAACTTGGAAGGGCTGGTGCTGGGGGAGCCTGACCTGCCATCCGGCTTTGTTCACAGAGATGATTTATCAGGCGCCTCCTGCTCCATAGGCTACACCTGTGGAGCTACAGGGATGTGAGACCCAAATTACCTCCCTGAGGCAGCCATCCAGTGGTTGTGGATGGTTTCAGGGCTGTGTAATTCGGGTGCAGCTGCCACAGACAGAGCTTTCAACTTCCAGAGCACTGCTTTCAACTGCTCATCCCAGGTGAAGTGTAAGAACCAATACCTCACACACCACTCATGTCAGCGTCAGCTCAGCACCTCCCTCCAAGGCTGCTCTCACAGACCATCACCCCTGCACAGGCTGCAGAGGCTGGACCGCTTTTTATGTTGATTCCCAATAGGAAGGGGATAGGGGACACAGGAGATACAAGCAGCACCCCTCCTCTTCGCTCACACAGCTCAGAGGACTCCAACACACCTGAGAACACCCAAAAATACCCTTTTCAGCTTTGGTAAAGGGCTTGCACACACAGAAGCAGTCTGTCTGATGCTCAGAACAAGGCTGCTTGCAGTGAGTCCTGGCACATGGTGCCAACCATCAGCACCCCAGGCATGCCCAAACCGCACAGCACTGGTGAGGGATGGCTACCTTGCAGCTTGCTGCTGCTGCCGCCTGTACCTAGCCTGCCCACACCACAGGCATACTGGGATCCCTGCAGCTTAGCCAAAGCCTGTGCTAGACCTTGGGCTCGACTCAGAGGCATATTTGGGCTCACGGGCAGGGTCAGGACAGCATAGAGATGGCTGCTGTCTCCCTCCCAGGATCTCCACTCCCCATCTCATTCAGCCGATCCTCCTGGGGCTGACCTCTCCCAGCCTGCTCTGCACAGGAGGGCATTCTCCTCCCCACTGCAAACAGTTGTGACCTCCCCATGGAAGGCGGAATTAACACTTTCCTTACCCCCTGCCCCCCAGCCAGCCCACATGCAGGCCATCAAATGCTTTCAGAGAAGCTGGACCATCAGGAGGCAGAGCAAAAGCCCCAAGGTCACAGCTACGGACCAACACAGCACCAGAGACTAGTAGCTACCTACATTGCTAGCCCAAGGGATGCACAGTGGGAGACCACAGCATTCCTTGCTCCTTTCAGGCAACCTGTCCATCCCTGCTCCAGCCAAACCCCAGCCTCTTGTGCGACACCTAAAATGCAAATCCTCAACACAAGGGGAATGCCACAACTTTCCAGTCCTGCTGCCACTACACATCTCTGCCACTTCCCCACCAAGCCACACGGTTTTCCTTCAGCCCTTCCTATGAACTAATGGTTGATCAGGCAGCGATGTCCAGACCAGGACATACGGCTGGCTGGAACATGACATGCAGGGCTCAGCTTGGGGCTGCTCCCAGGGAGGATGGAAGAGTGGGCAGCTGGAAGAGCTGGGGCACCTCAACTGGGAGATACAACAGCACCTCGGCCATGTTCCCTTGCTCCACTGCGTCACCAAACCTGTGCAACTCCCTGCTGCAAGGACTAAGCCAGTGTCCAAAAAATGTATATAAAAGGAAGCGATGCCCAAAGCTCTTTGGGCTGGGACCTACACTTCTCCATGGCAGGGATCAGGAGGGGATTTTGTTGCGTTTCCCAGTGTCCAACATGACACTTGACATCACAGAAACCCTGTCTCTGGCCTTACACACCTCCACTGATGTCCAGCAGCCCTGGCACCCAACTCTATGCTTCTCCCTGTCAAAGATCTTGCTCCTGCACCGATCCTCCCTGGCTGCTACCACAAGAGATACTAGCAGTGCCTCAATAGCCAGTTGCCAGGAGGTGTCCCAGATTAATCTGCAAAGGAATCAGGCTAATTGCTCTGCAAATGCTCCAGCTAGGGATGCCACCCTGGGCAGAGCAGCCCTTGCATCTGCCCCTGGGCAGGCACCTGCTGGAGCAGTGATGATCCTGCACCACTGCCTGCACCTACAACCTGTAAAACCACAAAATATTCACAGCCGAGAGCAAATGCTGCAGAGGTGTCACCTCGACGTACCAGGGCAAGAACACCTTGTTCCAGACACTGACTCACTAATTATACAGGCAGTGCCACCGAGCCAGGGCTGGCTAAACCCGGTGTGCCACAGGGCACCTGCGAGCACATGGCTGTCAGGTACGTCCTCCCCAGGCAGCCCTGCCCTGCTGAGGCTTTGACCTTCACTCAGTTGAATCATCCATTCATCCACTGCCTTGTTCATCCCAGCTTCCTCCTCCAGAAAGGCCTCCCCTTGCTTCTCACCAACACCGCAGAGCCCTTTGAGTTGGATGGAGCATTCAGCTCTCTCCTCAAACACTCCCCACCGTAAGACCCAGCTAAGAAACATACAGCCCCCCTTTTCCAACCTGTGGTTCCAAACCATCCCCACCAGGATGCAGGATCCTGTCCTTGGGAGCACCACCAAGGTCGTGCCCACAAGTTCCCCTTTGCTCTGCATTCATGCGGAGCCAGCAGCACCTTCCCAGCGCACCAGCAGCAACAATCACCCTGGCCCCAGTGCTTCCTCCTCACCCATCATCTCACAGCACAGCACCTGCTGACCCCAGCCTAGCTTCATCACCCTCCAGTCCCACTGCGAGGAGAAAGGTATGTAAAAAACCTTTATATACCAAGCTATCCTAAACAGATTCAGCCACCAGGGCAGAGCTGTGCAAAGCCTGGGCTGGGAGCACAGCGCATGTCCCGCAGAGTCACCTTCCCCAGGGAGGAGGTCTGTGCAAGGCAGCCCAAAGAGGTGGTCGGAGTGGAGCAGCGCTTCCCAAGCATGCCCCTTGCAAGGACGGAAAACAGCCTCCCTTGTCGCTGTAAGCTCCTGGGATGGAGCTCTGGGTGAACAGTGGTGCTCAGCCCTGGGCTCCGTTGTAGCCTCCAGAAATACTACGAGAAGCTTTCTAAGAACAAGCATGGCTCCGGAGGGGAGGCCCTTGGGCCAGCCGAGGTGCTCCCAAACCAGCTGCCCGGCTCTGCGCCAGCCCCACCACATGTCCCATCCTATCTCCCAGCTTCCAGAGGAAGCAGCTCCCGGCAGCGTGGTGACTGCTCGAGCGGCGGAGCTGCTCCAGGGTCCAACGCAGCTCCCTGAAACCTCCTTGCTTTACGACGGGGGCAAGAGAAGGGACACCCTGGACGGTTCTGCTTGGACGTGGAGGAGGAGGAGGACGAGTGATGCGCGGCGGGGCCGCTTCCCCCGCGGGGTGACAGCCTCGGGACACCGCAGCCAGCACCGTGCCGGTGCCCGCGGTGCGTCCCGCTCCCCGCTGCGGCCGTCGGGGCGCCGAGACCGCGTGTGCCCGCACTCACCTGTGACCAGGACGGCTCTGCCCGCGGCCGGCAGCAGCCTGCGGGGCGCTGCCCGCCACAGCAGCAGCCCTGCGGCGGCGGCGGCCAGGGCAAGCCCCAGGGGCAGCGGCAGGCAGGCGCGGCACAGGCTCTGCAGCGCGGCCAGCAGCGCCAGCGGCAGCAGCAGCCCCCGGCCCGGCCCCAGCGCCCGCCGCGCCGCCCGCAGCGCCAGGCTGCCGGCCAGCGCCGCCCACAGTGCGCCGTACGCCCAGCGCTCCAGCCCCGGCTCCATCCCGGGCCCCGGCCCCGCCGCTGCCACCGCGGCCGGCCCCGCCGCGCCCGTTTATAACCGCCCAGGCAGGGGGAAAGGGGCGGGGCCGGCGGCCGCACCGCCAATGGGAGACGGGAGGGTCCGCGCTGGGGCATCGGCGCACCGGGACATCGGAGCGGGACACGGGAGCCGGTGCCGCAGGAGCCCGTCGGGACAGGCGCGCTCCGGACGCTCGGCGAGCCTCGGCTCCGGACGCTGTGTCACCGCGGTAAGCTCAGCTCAGCTCTGCTCTGCTCAGGACTTGGTGCCTCCCAGGTAGGGACAGCTCAGCTCGGCTCGGCTCGGCTCGGCTCGGCTCGGCTTGCTTCGCCCCAGCACAGCTCGGGGCATCATGCCATCTCGGTAGGCATGGCTCAGCTGAGCACAGCATGGGACACTGTGCCACGTCGGTAGGGAGCAGTTCAGCTCGGCTCACCTCAGCGTGGCTGAGCTTGGGACATTGTGCCACCTAGGCAGGCATAACTCAGTTCAGCTCAGCTCACGACATGATGCCCCTCCAGGCAGGCACAGCTCGGCTCAGCTTGGCTTGGCTCAGCACAGCTCTGGACATTGTGCTACCTAGTACAGTTCATCTTGGCTCAGCTTGGGTCAGCTCAGCTCAGGACATGTTGCTGTGCAGGTAGACATAGTTCAGCTCGGTTCAGCATAGCTCAGGACATCATGCCACCTACAACATGGCTTAGCTCTGTTCAAGATGGCTCAGGGCATGATGCCACTTAGGTAGGCACAGCCCAGCCCAGCATGGCACAGTTTAGCTCAACATGGCATGGTTTAGCTTGGCTCAGCATGATTCAGTTGAGCACAGCTCAGGACATCATACCATCTACAGCATGGCTTAGGACATCATGCCGCATAGGTGAGCATGGCTCAGCTCAGCATGGCTCAGCTCAGTGCAGCTTGGCTCAGTTTAACATAGCTCAGGTACAGCTCAAGTGGGCTCAGTTCAGCACAGCTCAACACGGCATGACTTGGCTCAGCTTGGTTCAGCACGGTTTGAGATGTCATGCCACCCCAGCACAGCTCAGCTTGGCTCAGTTCAGCACAGCTCAGGGTATTCACCCTACACAGGTAGCCACAGCTCTGCTCAGCTCAGCATGGCATGGCTCAGCATGGCACAGCTCAGCTCAGCTTGGTTAAGCCTGGCATGGCTTGGTGCTCATGCCAGGCAGAGCTTCCTGGCTTCAAGCAGCAGTGCTTGGTGAGAGGGTGCCTTCCCTGCCTGCTGTCAAAGCCAAGACCAGTGCCACCAGCGGTCACATCCCACTGGGACAGTGGGAGCACAGGGGACAGTGCCCCCAGGGACCCCCCCCCACTGGTGTCTCCAATTACAGGATGGTGCCCCCAGACCTGCTCAACTGCTGGGAAAGCAGCACATGGACACCATATGGACACCTCCCACCCAGGTCCCAGTGCTGTGTCCAGCCACACTTCCGTTTCTCCCTGTGCCAGGAGCAGTCAGGTACGGTGTGAATCCCTTTCCATCTGCTCCCAAACCACTCCTCAGCATCCTGCTCTTCATCCCCCACCCAGGGCGGACAGCATCCTGCCTACCCCGCAGTACTGTGGGGCTGCAGCATGGCGAGCTGCACTGAAATGTTGGCTTTCCCTGGCTGGTGCCATGAGGCTTGTGGGAAGCCTCACCATGCAGTGCTGGTGCCAGGTCCGTGCCATCTCCAGTGAGTGCCAGCAGGAGCTCCCCATATCACCCTGTCTGGAGAGGCAAAGTCCTCTCCTTCTGAGGTTTATTACATCAGGAATTGCTGCCGCTGGGCTCGCTTTATTAAGCACCCGCTTTAATATTTTACCAAGCCTCCGTACTTGGTAATCCTGCTGTGGGCATGACCCTCGATGCCCTCCAGGAGATGCTTTCACGTGCCAGCATCAACACTAGTCTCTGATTCCAGAGGAACCGGGCTCTGCCAGCCCTGGCAATGACAGTGGATATCCATGCCATCCTTCCTGGGAACAACTCCCCTTGGTACTGGCACAAACTCCACATTTCAGCAGCAGCAGAAATGCTGTGTCAAACAGGCTGGGGTGGTTTTGCTGGGGTGTGGTGGTGGGACATGGCTGGGTCCACAGCCCTGATGTTCCTGGCAGGGGAATGTTGGGAATGCTGGCAAGGTAGAGGAGGAGGAGGGATGTTCCCAACAGTATGGCTGAGGGTTCTCCCACAGGATCCTGCTCGCTTGTGGCACTGGGCTGCTGAACTGGGTGGAAAAGATGGAGGTGGCCAGAAGGCTGAGCCCCATCCATTGCTTCACCAGGACTGGAGAAATCCTTTTGGATAAAGGTTGTTTTTCGAGGACACGGTCTCCAGAGAAAGCATCCTCCAGCAGAGCCAGAGCTGGTGGGGTGTGCACGGGAGCAGGGCTGGGGACACGGTGCCTTTACAGAGACAGTCAGAACATAGGGTCTATACCAGTGACGGTGTTCCAGAAAGGGTAGATGTGGCCATTCCCAAGCTGCAGCATGAATTCCTGCACTCCCTTGAGAGCTGGGTTGGGTGTCCATCCATCCATTGCTTCCAGAGCTCCTCACGCATGGTCTTAGCATGCTGTTCCTGAGGGACACCTGAGGAGGGGCTGTAGGTGGCCATGATGTTCTCTGTCAGCTGCAGTCAGGGCTCCCCATGAACGCTCTGGTGGGGTGGGACTGGATCAACAGCACATTTTGGTCACCCTGGCTGTCCCCAGCTCTTCCCTAATAGGCTGGCATGCCGTTAGGGTGACCTTGGTAGCTATTCCCTTGAAGACAGTGCCTGGCCTTGTTCATCTTCCCATTGCTCAACAGCAGAGGGTGCCTCCCAGCTGTGCTGTGCTGTTAGGAAATGCTGGTGATAGCCCCATTACCTTTTGACCTACTTGAGCTTTTCCTTACCCGTTCTGCTAATTACAGCTCACCTTCTTCAGAGGAGCGGGGCTGGTTCCACCTCCCACACCCTCACTGGGGCTGCTCACTCAGGTCCACAGCAGTGGAGACGCACTCCACATCTTCCTAGTGCTCCCCTTGCCCTAGGCTGTTCCTCCAGCTCCGTGGAGCCTCCCATGACTAACAGGTTTTGAGATAATTGTTCCACTCCCTAATCTCATCTGCAGAAGATTCACGACATTGTTTTCGAAGTGCCATTTCCAGGGGCTCTGAGCCCATGAGGGATATGATTCATCCACACTGCTCCCACAGATACTTAATCTTCTCCAAAACAGCAAGTCCTTCTTCCACAGCTATTATCTCCTTATTATCACCACCCAGGCAAGCACCCAACAGGGCACTTTTGTCTGCAGGGACTTGTGCCTCCTCACAAAGGCCACGTGGAATTGTCCAGGTTGTCTCAGGAGGGGGGGACTATGGGGGTGGGACCCACATGGATGTCATCTGTGGTCTGGGTACCTGTCATAGTCTATCAAGGCCACATTAAAGGAAGCTCTGGAAATGTCCCTCACTAGCTAAAGCAGATGGGGCTCCCTCTTTCCCACACCATGTCCTCAAGGAGTCCTTGGGATGGAGGTGGGTCCATCCTTCTTCACAGGGAAAATGTGGGACACTGGAGCCTGTTAGGGGCTAGAGGCGGTTCAGGGATGACAAAGGCCATTGTACTGCCTGGAATTCGCTCTCATTTTGACCCAAAATGTCAAAATTTGTCTCACAGAAGACAGTGATTAATTACTCCCAGCATCAAATATTTGTGTCCTGCCACTGAACTCGCAATGTTCTACTTGTTCTGACTGGACTTTGCTGAGTGAGAGCTCTTGTCACTGTGGCTTTCTTCTCCACAGAGGGCAGATCCTCCGGTGGCTGTGATTCAGCTAAGCCAGGCTCAGGTCCAGGAAGCCTTTCCTGCACCCAACACTTGGGGAAGGATACCCATGGTCCTTCCCCAAGTGCAGCGCATGGAAAATCGGTTCTACCAAAGCCCAGCATGGAGATATTTCCCACAGCATGGCAAATCTGAGCCACAACTGCTCAAGGAGCCACTTTAAGTACTTGTGCTGGGATCTTTTCCCATTTCTCCCCCTTAGGACTTCCCACCCCTTTTCCCCAACATAATTCAGGCCATGCTTGAGGAATTCTGTAGGGGATCTCCTTGTGTTTTGCTGTGTAAAACATGCGTGACAGTCTGTGCCCATCATTCCATGCATCTGATGACACATTGGTGGGATCAGCCTGAGTCCTAGGCTTTGATCCTACATCTGCAGGGGGTTTCTACATCTCAGCTGGGTGGTGGCACAGCACAAACCACTCCCCAGCTCCTGGTGGGACCTCTCTGCTCCAAAGGTGCTGTGGCTGGAGTGGCAGGGCTGCTCACCAGTGCTCATGACGGCAGCATGGAGCATCCAGCTGAGTGCTGACCCCACATCTGGCTCTTTGCAAATCCCTTTGTTCTTGAAAGGTTCCTGCCCCTGACTTGTTTTCCTCAGGTTGTGCAGGATCCCCAGGTATTTACCAAACCCAGCTCCACTTCCATCCACATGCATAGGTTTGGGAGAAGTTTCACCTCCTGGGAAGCCACTCTTCATCCTGACCTCAAGCTTTTCTGCCCTGATGAGGACCCTGGATTCCCATGTCCGCTCACCCATGCAGCCTTGGCAGCTCTTCCTCACCAGCCAGGCTTTCTGCACAATAGAATCATAGAATGTATTGTACTTGAAATGGCAACCTGGAAAAGATGCTTAAGATCACCATGTCCAACTGCTCCCCAGCACTGCCGAGGCCAACCACTAAACTGTGTCACTCAGGTACTTCTCTATACAGTTTGTGGACAATTCCAGGGACGGTGACTCCACCACTGCCCTGGGCAGCCTGTTCCAATGCCTGAGCACCCTCTGGGGAAGAAATTGTACCTAACACCCAGTCTAAACCACCCCTGGTGCAGCTTGGGGCTGTTTCCTTTTGTCCTATCCCTTGTTCCTTGGGAGCAGAAACCAGCCACCTCCTGGCTCCGTCCTCCCATCAGGCAGTTGCAGGGAGCAATAAGGTCCCCCTGAGCCTTCTCTTCTCCAGACTAAACTCCGCAGTTCCCTTGACCATTCCTCATCACACTTGTGCTCCAGGCCTTTCACCAGGGTCTCCATGGGTTTCCAAACAGGAGCTGCTTTTGGGCTCCAGGGACCTTGTTCCTTTGGTGTGGCTGGGAAGCATAGGTGATGCTCTGAAGTGCTCCCAGGTTCACTAATGCCTTGTCTTTGCATCCTCCATCTCCTGGGGCATGAGTGGTATCCATACCCAGCTTGCTTTGCCAGCCCAGCATTACCTTATCATCTCTTTCACGCTTGTCACAGGGCCTCTACCTCAACTTTAGGGTGATGGGGACAAGGGAAATGTGACTCCCCCTTGGCCATAAGATGGATCCCAGGGGAAGCTGGCTGGGCCATGCTCCAGGTGACATCCTGCTGCTCTGCCCCCAGGGAAGAGGGCAGTAGGTCAGAGCAACTGTGACCTAGTTCCTGTCCTACGCCTCTGTACCGCTGGGGAAGGTGGCTGCAGAGCAGAGCATGTTGCTACCCTGGGATTGCTTAAGAGGGCTGGGGACAGGAGACAGAAGAGGAGTTTTCCAGCTGAGACAGTAGGAGGAATTCGGGGTGGTGGGGCAGATGATGCGGATGCTTCTGGAAGGTGGCCAGGGCACACTGGTGCTTGCAAGAGGAACTCGATGGCTCCAGCCCCTGACCAACAGTGAGATTGTGCTGTCCCTGGTGGGAATTGTGCTTCTCATGCAAGGTGGCAGGGCTGAGTGGCAACTACTAGTCCAGGACCACAGAAGGTCCCCTTGTTGAGCTTAGGGCCAGCAGTGGGGACATGCCCATGGGGCAGGAAGGTGGAGCTGACCTCGGAGCTTGGCAAAAAGGAAGATTCTGTGTTGGGACAGCCTCATGGACAGGGCAGGCAGGGTGGGATGGAGGAGGCAGGGGACATGAGCACAGGCTGTGTGCGGGGTGGGATTGTCTCTGCCATTGAACTGCTATGGAAGAGGGGAAATGGGACAGCAAAAGGAGTTGGGCTTATCCCAGTGATTGGAAGGGGGCCAGGGAGAGATGGGGGCCAGGGACAAGGGCTGGGGAGATGAGCTTGTCCCTGCCAGCCAGACGGATGGCCAGGACCAAGGACATGGCTGTCATTCATTGCACTGGGGACATGGAAGTGGCAGGGGTAGGGGAGGAGCAGGGTGCAGCCCCCGGGGTGACGGGGGGGGGGGGACACAACATCAAAGAGAAGCCAGCGGCGAGCGCCTGAAGAGCGGCGGGACGCGACGAGGAGGAGCGGTAAGATGCGGAGCGTGTTTCGGGTGGCCTCGCCGTGCCCCCTCGTGGCAGCAGGACACAGCCGGTGGCCATGGGCTGGCAAGGGCAGGAGTCAGGCAGGAGCTGAGCCCGGGTGCAGGATGGAGGCACCACCATAGAGGTTACCTTACCCCACCCTGAGCATCCTCCTGGGGTGCAGCATCCCGACTCCATCCATGTCCCCACCAACCTGCCCCCGCTTATAATGGGGCTCCAGCACCCAGGCACCCCCTCTCCATCCCGGGGGCGGTGCTTCTGCCTGGTGGGTTTTTGGCATAAGCCCCTTGTGCCGCAGCCAAACCAAGCACTTGCGGCGCCGCTCAAGGGCAGTGCGTGCCCAGAGACAGGCTCGGAATCCTGGAAATATCTCCAAGGCTGCAAAACTTCCTGGGTGGAAAAAACCAAAGGGGTTGGCAGAGGCCTCGCTGGGGGGCAGCCACCAAACCACCGAGGGGAGCACGGGAGGCGGGGGCATTTCTCAGCATCCTGCTTCAGTTTGCTCCCTGCAAGCCCTCGGGAGCACCCATGCTGGGGTTGTCACACGTACACCTTGGGGCAGGTGCAGGGTGTTGGGAAGATGCTTTCTTTACTACCCCTTTCTCCTTCCTGCTGTGTGGCTCCTGTTGTGACTGCTTCATCATCTCTTTGTGAACACAAAGCAAGCACCCGGAAGGAAGGAGAGCCAGACTGTGTCTTGGGGCATCCATGGGACATCTGCAGTTCTTACCATAGTTATCTTGCTGGCTCTGGAGCCACCTGGGAACAGCTCAGGTACATCACAACCTGGTGCTGCCCAGCTCCTCCAAGGCCACCAGTGTGTCCAGCCTCGTAGGAGAGGGACAACCCTGAGCAAAGGTTAGCTTGGAGGAAGAGGCTGTCCCGCCTGTGGGGTTTTTCTTCATTCCTTGAAAGCCACAGGGACCTGCTGTGCAGGATTCAGGGCTGGAGGCAGCGCCGGGGCAGTGCCGAGGTGGAGCTGCTCTGATGGATGATGTGACACTGTTCCCAAATGCCTCTACCACAGGTGACAGTGCCCAAAGCATTACAGCTGGGAGAAGTGGATGCTCAGAAGTGGTACCCACCACCTAGCACCCACAGGGAACATCACAGCCAGCATCCAGTGAGGGTTGTAGCCTGTGCCCAGGATGGCATGAGTGATGCTGGGCCAACAGGTGGCATGTTCCTGCCTGGACATCTGCCAGTCCCCCATGGGCATGGTAGATGCTGCCCTTGCTGTGTTGACATGATGAGGCAGCCCCAAGCCCAGGGAGATGTGGAGCAACCTGCTCTAATGGAAGGCGTCCCTGCCCATGGCAGGGGTTTGGAACTGGATGAGCTTGAAGGACCCTTCCAACCCAAACCGATCTGGGACTGTGTTTCCCAGGCTTGCAGCCTGGCCAGGTTTGCAGGGGCAACATAGCTGCTGTGCCCTGAACTCACTGTGGGAGGGAAGTCACCTGGCCCCAGATCCACATCTACGTCTGGCTGAAATCCCCCAGGAGATGCTTGTAAAGGAGAGGTGAAGCTGGAGACAGGGCATAAATTCTTGATTTTGCTGCACTTCCCCCTTGTCCCACGCTGGAGCCGCTGCTCCTGCCCTTGAGCGTGCAGCCTTGAGCCTGCAGCACTGCTTGCTCCTGCTGGCGGGGTCTCCCCATGTGTCCTGGTAGAGAGGCGACCACACTGTCCATGGCAGGGATGACGGTCCCTGCAAGCCCAGTGCTTGTCCTGGGCAGCTGGGCTGCAGATGCAGTCGGGATGTGAATGCAGGCTTGGCACAGGGTACCCCAGCCTCTCCAGTGCACGGACACAGGACACTAGCAGCATGTCAATTATTTTATTACCACAGGGGCCACAGGCCAGACCCAGTTCCTGGACGGGGTCTGGGTCCAGCCCCTTTAACCCCTTTAATACTGTTGTGAAGATGAACCCAGAGTCTCCACGCCCATGCATGGGCACTGAGCATCCTCTATCCCCATAAGGCAGCTCCAGGGCATCATTCCCATCCTGCTGCCTGCACCTCCAGGGGCTGGAGGCCAGCAAGGAAAAGCAAGGTGAGACCAAGGATGCCAATCCCGGAGCAGCAGGAGCTGCCACCACCTCCTGCTGGTGGTGGGGAGCATCACAAGCCCCCTCAAACCTCCATGCCAGGTGTCCGCCCCAGGCCCAGTGCCTGCACAAGGTCATCGCTGAGCCCGCTCTTCAGCGTCCGTCTCACTGTGGGAAGAGGAGGATGTGGCACTGGCAGCATGAGCAGTGATGGCTCAGGGTGCCCACTGGACAGGGTAGCCCTGACATACTGGGGAGGGGTGGCAGTGGCACAGTCTGGTCTCAGTGTACAAGCTGCTGTGGCCTGGTGGGCTCAACATAGGAAGGAGCCAGGC